>NC_084739.1:79687580-79802580 GCF_033978785.1 Entelurus aequoreus
ATTTTAAAAAATTTAAAAATAAAATTAAAAAAAATAAAATTAAAAAAATCGATTTTTTAAAAATGAGAATCGATTCTGGATCGCACAACGTGAGAATTTTTTCCCACACCCCTAATATATATATATAAAACTGCTTTTTTATTCATTATTAATATAAACTTGTCTGCTTTTTGTCATTTAATGATGCCTTTATCTCTATTTTTACATTTTGATAGACAGAGGTATTTTTTTATTTATTATTTTTTTTAAGTTATGTACATTTATATGTACTGCTCACTGCTCCCCTCATCTCCCATGGGGTGATCAAGGGTGTGTGTGTGTGTGTGTGTGTGTGACAATCATTGGTACTTTAACTTGAACTTAACATGTAGATGATGTATCGGGACAGATCCATTAAGAGTTTGACCAGAAATATGTCATATAGGAATACCTTTGTGACATGAAAAAAACACTAGTAATGTATAAAAACCTTGTGTTTACTTTTTGATATTAAAATAAAACACACAAAGCAGTTTGGCTAATGAAGATGAAGTCTAATAAACAAGCTTTGTTCTTCTCTTGGTTCAGTACAACAGTTTGGCCAACAAAAATAAAGAGGAGTGACACCTCGCGCATCGAATACACAATCTTCACAGCCTGCGTTCAGTTCAATGAGATGACAAAACATTTGAGCTAGTTGATGTTATTTGAGAACACTGATACAATTTGCAGTTAAAAAAAAAAGGACGAGTGAACATCCCAGTAAACAAAGTAAAGACTTTCTAAACAAATTGTGACAACGTTCACAACACATCGCCTGCTGCAAAACAGCAAATAGTTTTCTCCTTCGCTGTATACTTTTAGTGTGGCCACTAAAGTCAAAATGTTTGCCCAGCTCTGATGTAGATGATCATATCTGCTGTACAGATTTACTTTACAAAAGAGAAGTGTTGGCTACTTCGCTTGTTGCCTTATTTGTATTTGACTTTATTAAATTTTGGGTAGAATTTTTTTTAAACAAAACCAGTTTTCTTAGAAGTAATATATAAATTGATCAGAGCTGTTTGTTTATTTTATAGAGGAATGTAGTTAATCATAGAGCTGGCTCCCAATGTTATTTAAAAAATGATGGATAATGAACCGAGAATCATTTAGAATCAAAAATCGAATCATTACCCCCAAAAATCGACTCAAATCGTGTGGTGCTCAAAGATTCACAGCGCTAATATTTATTTTCTATAGAAATAGAGTTAAAACAGTTTATACTATCTTATATCAAGTCTGAATCTTCTGCTATCTTTATAAGCAGGCTGTTATGTTTGCAAAGGTTGGAGTGTCCTCGGTATTAAAGGGGTGGGGGTTTGGGGGGGTGACGTAACTCCGCCCATCCAATCTGCAGTGAAACACTTCCTATTTGTAATAAAGCGCAGCCTCTCTGAAGAGCAATCCTTGGGAGGATCCACCGTTCTCGCTATAAGCGCCGCGTCTGTAAAACAAACGAGCCGGGAGGCAATCGCGGATAAACAAAAATTACATTTCCAATAAAGGCTCTTGTCTCTTTGGGCTCCCACGAGCCCCCGGGCCCCCCTCAACTGTTTAACAGCCCTGATATAGCCTCTCATCAGCCTTCCTGTTGAGACGCCGCCTGAGAGCGCTCGTCTAACGCCAGCCGCCTCAAATGTTTCAGGCAATTAAAACGTGAGCAGACGCAAACTCCTAGAAAGTCGACGGCGGGATGTATGATGGGGAATTTTCTTTTTTTTCTAAATGTCTACTTCGACAAAACTCAGAAGCCGTTACTTAAAGCGCCACTCGTAAAAAAATATCCTCTCGTAATCTTCGGCATATGTCTAAATAATAAGAGCGCGTAATAATGCATTAGGAGGCAATAAATGTGTTTATGGGGAGAGAGAAAAAAGAATAGGGAGTATTGATATGGATGTTAATGCTGAGATATAAATACAAACAACAGCCTGCCAAATGTTCACTTGGGCGCTTTAACAAAAACAAAGTGTGTGTTTGTTTTATTTTACAGATTGCTGAATACAATTAGTGCAGAATTACTCCCTGAGAGGTTGGTTGGTTGGTTCGTTAGTTGAAAACGATTTTGGTGTAAAGTTACAACATAAAATAATTATTTAATATATATATATATATATATACACAACCGTTCAAAAGTTTGGGGTCACCCAAACAATTTTGTGGAATAGCCTTCATTTCTAAGAACAAGAATAGACTGTCGAGTTTCAGATGAAAGTTCTCTTTTTCTGGCCATTTTGAGCGTTTAATTGACCCCACAAATGTGATGCTCCAGAAACTCAATCTGCTCAAAGGAAGGTCAGTTTTGTAGCTTCTGTAACGAGCTAAACTGTTTTCAGATGTGTGAACATGATTGCACAAGGGTTTTCTAATCACCAATTAGCCTTCTGAGCCAATGAGCAAACACATTGTACCATTAGAACACTGGAGTGATAGTTGCTGGAAATGGGCCTCTATACACCTATGTAGATATTGCACCAAAAAGCAGACATTTGCAGCTAGAATAGTCATTTACCACATTAGCAATGTATAGAGTGTATTTCTTTCAAGTTAAGACTAGTTTAAAGTTATCTTCATTGAAAAGTACAGTGCTTTTCCTTCAAAAATAAGGACATTTACATGTGACCCCAAACTTTTGAACGGTAGTACATATATATATATAGATATATATATATATATATTATTTTTTAACTTGGGACATCCTGCAGGGCAGATTGCAGACATCTGCGGGATGTAGTTTGGGGACCTCTGGCCTACAAAAACGCCTGCTGCTAAAGAAGCTGCCCCAAAGTCAGCCTCCAAGAGAGGCGTTTGACAAGTGCAAATCGTTTGCCAGAGACGACATCACCACTAAAGAGATCTGTGATGTCATCCTGGAAATAATGGCGCTGGATGACCAGCCCTTTACCATCGTTGAAGATATTGGGACAAATATACAGGTACGCTTTGTCAAATACACCTTTGTTGGACTCTGTCTAACCTCCAGGTGTGCAAAAATTACATTTTAAAAATAATACATAATAAATAATTAATTAGCATCGGTTTTAATCTCAAGAAGTAGGAATATTTTGGCATCGACTTGGAAAAAAAGTGTGCATTCCTACAATGTACTGTCTTCATTCATGAATAATGTGTTTTGTTGGTTTTACATGTTCACATAGCAGAGGTCAACCTCGGCTTCTTGCACGAAAAAGTGACTTCAAGCATCGACAGTACAATAAAAGGTTTTACGACGGTGACAATTTGACCCTGGCACGGATTATTTTAGGGGCAACCAGCGCAGCGTAACGAATCGCCTTCAGAGGGTTCCACTGTAAATGAATCAGGCGCAGCATTGTTCATACAAAGTGCTGCATTCATCTCAATAGCAATACTCATACATGTGATAGTCACAAAGCGCACAAGCGGACCCTTTATGGCACACACACACACACACACACACACACACACACACACACACACACACAATGGGCAGAATTCCACTAAGTGCAGCAGCATCAGCAGATCCAATCAGAGTTCAGTTGATTTGATGCTAAGGCTGACATCAGGCCTTCTTCTTCTTCTTCTTATCAGATCCAGCAAGGATCCTGGTCACTCACACGGCTGATGGTGGGGCAAATTGATCGCAGCCCCAGGCCCGGGCAGAAAGTATACACGTCTTACGGTTATTGCTTTTAAAAGCGCACAGGCCAGGGGGCTCACTAACAAGTAGGGCCAGGCGATAAACCAGTATCAATGTGTATCGCGATAAACACAGTTGATATCAACAAAAAAATGTGTACGATAAAACGTTCAATATTTTTTGCTTCCTTTACTTAATTGAAAGAAAGCGGGAAGTTGCGAAGCAAGGTTGGTTGCATGGACAAAGGTACTCGCTCTCTGGTAACCGAGCAACGCAGGAAGTGGGAGTGACACGACAACAGCCAATCAGGTAAAAGTGTCAACTATCAAGTTTGGTAGCGCCATCAAGGGGGCTGGCGGTTGATTCTTTGCATGGAGTGGGAAGAGAAAGTCAAAAATGAAGAAATTGTGGCTTAGTTACCTCGACAGTATGGCAGTTTTTTGGATTTTTTTTCCCCAAAGTGACCGTAGTCAGACCAATGTGGTCTGTAAATGATGCAAGGCACTCGTCCCCACCAAGACCGCTAATACTCACACACACTGGGAGTTCAATATATTGTACATATAAATACACATATACTCACCGAGGTACCTACGCTCCCACATACATACACAAATACCGTACATACCTACATACTCAAAGTTTGTACATCCACACGCACATTCACTGTACAAACATACATGTACATATACATTCACTGTACAAACATACATATACATATACATGTACATATACATTCACTGTACAAACATACATATACACATACATATGCATATAAATTCACAGTACAAACATACATATACATATACATTCACTGTACAAACATACATATACACATACATATGCATATAAATTCACAGTACAAACATACATATACATATACATGTACATATACATTCACTGTACAAACATACATATACATATACTGTACATATACATTCACTGTACAAACATACATATACACATACATGTACATATACATTCACTGTACAAACATACATATACATATACTGTACATATACATTCACTGTACAAACATACATATACACATACATGTACATATACATTCACTGTACAAACATACACATACATATACTGTACATATACATTCACTGTACAAACATACATATACACATACTGTACATATACAAGTACATATACACTCATGCACGTAATCACGTTTCATCAAACATAAATTAACGTTGTTGCCCTAGGGTAAACTGAATAACACATGGCACACTGACAAAGCTTAACCTTTTGTTACTATAACAATCTACAAGGTTAATATAGGTTGCTTTTCTTTCTTCCCCTCCATTTTTCTGCATTCTTTTGTATCTCTAGTTATCATTACCTATATGTATTGTTGCATTTGAACAACTGTATTGTTGATAAGAGGTAAATTATTGGTATTGTTAATTATCAATAGCACTATTTCTATTGGTATTCGTATTGCTCCATTTGTAGTGTAATAATGCTCATTGTCATTTCTGTATTATTATTTATTTCGCTAACTGCTTCTTTGCTATCACTTTTACCATCATATTTGTACATGTCGTATTTGCTGATGTTGCTCTATTGTTGTTGTTGTTGTTGTGTTTGCTGTTGTTGTTGTCTCTCTGTCTAATCCCCCTCTTGTCCCCACAATTCCCCCCTCTGTCTTCCTTTTTCTCTCTTTCTATCCCCTCCTGCTCCGGCCCGGCTGCACCAAATGATAATGTAATTACATTTAATAAAGTCAAATACAAATAAGGCAACAAGAGAAGTATCCTACACTTCTCTTTTGTAAAGTAAATGTGAACAGCCTCAATGGGCATCTACATCTGCTATATGATTTGCCTGAGAAGCTGGACAGGACACAAAAATAAATACAAAATTGACCACACTCACCGTTTAGAGCACAGCCATAACTAAATAGTTACCCGGTTTCTTTATGTTTACATTGTCACACTTGACACTATTTTTACACTTTATTAAGCATTAGTTACATATTCCTTATTGGTGCACCTCCATTTTAAGAGCTTATTGTTAAGCTTTCAATGTGATTTTTGAATTTTATTTACATTGAGTGTTTTCCATGCTTGTGTTGACATTTCCTTTCCTTTCTGCCTTGATACCTGAGGGGATTCTAATCAGAGGAAGGTTACCTTTGAAATAAAACTGTTTACATTTAATACATTTTTCTCCTGGTCCTTATTTTTCATATGTCATACAAATATCAATAATTATTGCTATTGACTGATATAAAACAATTAGAGATGGCCGATATTATCGGCCGATAAATGCTTTAAAATGTAATATCGGAAATTATCGGTATCGGTTTCAACCTCCCGATTTTCCCAGGAGACACCTGAATTTCACTGCCCCTCCCGAAAATCTCGCGGGGCAACCATACTCCCGATTTCCACCCGGAAAACATTATTGGGGGCGTGCCTTAAAGGCACTGCCTTTAGCGTCTTCTTCAACCTGTCGTCACGGCTGCTTTTCCTCCATACAAACGGCGTGCCGGCCCAGTCACATAATATATGTGGCTTTTACACACACACACAAGTGAATGCAATGCATACTTGATCAACAGCCATACAGGTCACACTGAGGGTGGACGTATAAACAACTTTAACATTGTTACAAATATGCGCCACACTGTGAACCCACACCAAACAAGAATGACAAACACATTTCGTGAGAAAATCCGCACCGTAACACAACATAAACACAACAGAACAAATCCCCAGAACCCCTTGCAGCACCAACTCTTCCAGGACGCTACAATATACACCCCTCCCGCTACCACCAAAAAAAAATAATGCACTTTGTGACTTCAATAATAAATATGGCAGTTCCATGTTGGCACTTTTTTCCATAACTGGAGTTGAAGTTGCTCTCTTATTTTGAAAAACCTTGTTTTTGATTGATTGATTGAAACTTGTATTAGTAGGTTGCACAGTACAGTACATATTCCGTACAATTGACCACTAAATGGTAACACCCGAATAAGTTTTTCAACTTGTTAATCAATTCATGGTAAAGTTACATTGTTTAATGCATCCAGCGGGGCATCACAACAAAATGAGGCATAATAATGTGTTAATTCCACGACTGTATATATCGATATCGGTTGATATCGGAATCGGTAATTAAAAGTTGGACACTATCGGAAATCGGCAAAAAAGCCATTATCGGACATCTCTAAAAACTATTACATCGTGATACAGTTTTCAGCCATCTTGCCCAGCCCTAACAAACTGCTTCTTTATCCAGATCCTCACCAAAATGTAACAGATTATTTCAAGGAATAATCCAGGTTGAAATTAGTTTTTTTAAGTGAGTAATTATTTGACTTCCTGCCACCAACACTACATTGTTGAAGGCAGGTGTACCTAAAGTTGTGTACATTTGCACACACACACACATCTTAGATGAAGTGTGTGTGTATTTGCAGCAACAAAAAAAGCAAAGTGAGAAAGTGTGTGTGTTGAAGTGAGAGCGCGTGCTAATAGTTTCAGGGCTTTGCTGTCAGTTTTGCCGCGTGATCGTCGCTCCCGTGTGGCTTCCTACAAACTTCAGAGTTTGATAGGTAAACTCAGGAGGGGAAACAATCATGGAAAAGTCCCTGAGATCTTTAACTGGCTAATTCCTCTGCTTTTTTTTTTTTTTTTTTTCCTCAACCCCTTTTTTCCTCGCTCATATTTCGTCCCTCGCCTGCTTCTCCGCATCAATCAAACCTCTGTGGTCGGGGGAATCGGGGAATCCTCGCGATGCAAAACAAACATGGCCTTTTCTCTCGACATGAAAGGAAAAAAATGTGTAAAAGATGAGCTGGCACAAGCACACGAGTGCATCTGCATGTTGAAACGTCGCTGCAGGCGCAGTATTTCTCCACTTGGACTCATCAACACGTCTTTAAGGACGAGGCTTATTAGCTAAGTTTGTTTCCCTACACAGGAAGTGAATAATTAGTGCGACATTTCGACAAAACTTAAGTGTTGTTGAGCACACTTCAACATTCTCTGCGTTCTACCATCAATGCTACAAATAATCCATTCAATTAACTGTCACGTCTTTAAGTTGCCGGAAGAGAGGTCGAGAAAAGTAAATAACCACCAGGGCTTTTTTTTGGTAACAGTTGTGGCTGTAGGAGACCTAGCAATGTATTTTTTAGGGCTGCAAACGATTAAAATAATTTATCGTAATTAGTTGCATTTTGGTGATAGTCAACACCAGTGTTGGGACTGTAACGCCGTTACTTTCGGCGGTAAATAGTCATCTAACGCGTTATTTTTTATATTCAGTAACTCAGTTACCGTTACTTCATGATGCGTTACTGCGTTATTTTACATTATTTTTTATGTAGTATCAGCTAGAAACTGAGAAGATCTGAGTGGAAGAGGCGCGTCGCACGCTGTCTGTGTGTGTGTGTGTGTGTGTGTCCATGAAATGCTCAGTCATTCACAAACAAGGATGGGGCGAGGGTCACCACTTTGTCAACAAATGCGTGAGCAAATTGTTGAACAGTTTAAGAAAAACCTTTGTCAAGCAGCTATTGCAAGGAATTTAGGGATTTCACCATCTACGCTCCGTAATAACATCAAAGACTTCAGAGAATGTGGAGAAATCCCTGCACGTAAGCAGCTAAGCCCGTGACCTTCCATCCCTCAGGCTGTACTGCATCAACAAGCCACATCAGTGTGTAAAGGATATCACCACATGGGCTCAGGAACACTTCAGAAACCCACTGTCAGTAACTACTTAGGCACGTGTTGCAGCCATGAAAGTCTAAGTTAATTATTATTTGCAAAAAATAAAAATAAAGTTTATGAGTTTGAACATCAAATATCTTGTCTTTGTAGTGCATTCAATTGAATATGGGTTGAAAAGGATTTGCAAATCATTGTATTCCGTTTATATTTACATCCAACACAATTTCCCAACTCATATGGAAACGGGGTTTGTATATACACTACCGTTCAAAAGTTTGGGGTCACATTGAAATGTCCTTATTTTTGAAGGAAAAGCACTGTACTTTTCAATGAAGATAACTTTAAACTAGTTTTAACTTGAAAGAAATACACTCTATACATTGCTAATGTGGTAAATGACTATTCTAGCTTCAAATGTCTGGTTTTTGGTGCAATATCTACATAGGTGTATAGAGGCCCATTTCCAGCAACTATCACTCCAGTGTTCTAATGGTACAATGTGTTTGCTCATTGGCTCAGAAGGCTAATTGATGATTAGAAAACCCTTGTGCAATCATGTTCACACATCTGGAAACAGTTTAGCTCGTTACAGAAGCTACAAAACTGACCTTCCTTTGAGCAGATTGAGTTTCTGGAGCATCACATTTGTGGGGTCAATTAAACGCTCAAAATGGCCAGAAAAAGAGAACTTTCATCTGAAACTCGACAGTCTATTCTTGTTCTTAGAAATGAAGGCTATTCCACAAAATTGTTTGGGTGACCCCAAACTTTTGAACGATAGTGTAGCTCTTTTCACACAAAGACAAGTGGAAAACAAAGTGCTGTACAAAAAAAGAAGAAAACACACACACACACACACACACACACAAACACACACACACAAACTCACAATATCAGCATGAATACATAATTATAGAAAGTGTAGACACATTTTTTTAAAGTATACATACATGTATGTTTATTTTATTTTTATTGCTGCTGCTTTTATTTATTTATTAGATGCCTTTTTACTGAATATGCACAAGCACTGTTTTAATACTATGTGATAATGCCTTTTATACTGTATTTGTCTTTCTTTTTGTTTGATTTATGTACTGTGTGTCTACTTGGACGTTGGAGTCTGCAATGAAGCTGGATTGAATTGTATTATTTTTGTCGTGTGGAATGTTGGAAAATGCTTGATCAAGTGACAGTCAAACAGAGAATGAAATGAAAGGTATGAAAAACATGAATCTATGTATTATCATCCATGGTTGGACTTACAGCATGCTGTCTTTAAGTTAAAGTGGAGTGGCAATTGTTGTTTTTTTCGACACCTCGTGCCCACAATAATTCATGAAGTCTTATTCTTCAGTCGTGTGTCTTTAGACTTGCAGCTCTGGGGGTAGCGAAACTACAAAAACTACACAAACTACAAAAACTACAAAAACTACAAAAGCGAAACTAATGTCTTTACCACGTCTGCAGACCGCAAAAAGCCTAGTTGGTTTAGCGTTATTGCAGCTCAACGTTGATTCAGGAAGTCAAGATCATGACACAGAAAGTTTTAATGATGCGGACACGTTTGTTACTGGAGACTTTCTGATATGCTATGGAGACTTTGTATGTGTAAGTAATATGCAACTGTAATTATTTGATACTTGTTTATACTGACAAATGTGCTGTTTTACACTGCAATATTGTTTAACTATTATTACCTATGTCTAACTTGTTTGCTATTGTGTGCTTACCTGTTGTGTAGCTGTCTATAGCCTACCATGCTAACTTTTTCGTAAATGAATTGACTAAAATATAAGAAATGGTGTGTTTATTGGAGGACATTTGGATGTTAACTGGCTGTCCAGCTTTGCACAAGTAAAAACACCATACAGGATGGATTGTATCGAAGCACTTGTATCGGAAAATTTAGATGCGAGCCGATAATTATTTTTTTTGTTGCTGATATTGCACAGACATCTGATCTGAATATCGGATCGAGACAACCTTATATATAAAATATGCGGCCATATTCGGTAAGGAATAGAGCCTCTTCAATTATCGCCGGCTTCCAATTAACGCCCCATCCTCTTTGAGCTTTAGCTAAATAATCGTCCAACAATCATTAGTGCAAGTAGCGTGGCGCGTGCACAGTCACATTTACGTCCACAAACTGGGAAGTATCAGACACATTTCCATGCAGGCACACACACACCCCCCCCCCAGGCTGCCGGGTCCTTAGCCCCCGCCCGCTTTGCTGGCTCTTTCCTGCGCTGATGTGTTTTTCATGTTAACACTTTGCAGTGCCTTAGGTACATCGTGCGGCTTCCCGCCACACACGGCCCGACCCAGCCCATTTAGGATGTTTTTCATAGGACGGCATCCTTTTTATTTTCCAATTAAATTTTCATACTTTTGTGTTTTCCACTTTCTCCCTCTTTTTTTTCGTTTTAAGTGTTGCTATTTTCCCCCTATATGATTTTTTGATGCACCATGTGTTTTCTCTTTGTGAGGGTAAGAAAGCCAAACATCATTGTGCTTACTTTAGTCCTTAAAATGAATACATTTTACAACTAACATACATTTTACATTCAAAACATCTTGGAACATCATGTTTTCATTCTACTGTCCTTTGTAAGCCGCCTCGTGTCTAATATAATCACTCTAAAGAAAAAAAAAATCTGCCTTCAAAATTAGGGCTGCAGTGATTAATTGATCAAATCCACCAGAAAAAAAGTTTGATTTGTATTTTATTGACTCAATACATTCTTTGAGTTTAACTAATATAAATGTGTAAAAGTGCCGGGAACTTCAAATATGTGGACATTGTTTCCCGCACATGTGTGAGTGCATGGCCTATGTGAGTGTGCGGCGGAAAAACAGGCAAAAAGAGTGAGAAATGGCTCAAAGGAAAACAACAACGAGGACGAAAGAGAGAAAAAGACCGAAGAGGAAAGAGAGAAAAAGACCCAAAGAAAACAAGAGAGGCTGTCAAAAGCCAATTTGCCATCACTCAAAGGTGAAAAAGACAATGTGGTGCAAACATTGCACCACATTGGCACTTTGCAATATCACGACATCAATGATGCAGCATGTTACCAGCTAATATACTTCAGGTTTACAGAGCAAACAAACAGAAACAAGGTAAAAGTCTATTATGCCAGCTAACGCAAACTTATATGTCAGAAGAACAATAAGAAGACAGAGTAGGAAATTGTGAGGACAAAAGAGACAAGACAACCTCAAATAAATTAAATATATATATATATATGTATATTAAAAGTGTATGTGTTTTTATGTATATACATATATATATATATATACACTACCGTTCAAAAGTTTGGGGTCACCCAAACAATTTTGTGGAATAGCCTTCATTTCTAAGAACAAGAATAGACTGTCGAGTTTCACATGAAAGTTCTCTTTTTCTGGCCCTTTTAGCGTTTAATTGACCCCACAAATGTGATGCTCCAGAAACTCAATCTGCTCAAAGAAAGGTCAGTTTTGTGGCTTCTGTAACGAGCTAAACTGTTTTCAGATGTGTGAACATGATTTCACAAGGGTTTTCTAATCATCAATTAGCCTTCTGAGCCAATGAGCAAACACATTGTACCATTAGAACACTGGAGTGATAGTTGCTGGAAATGGGCCTCTATACACCTATGTAGATATTGCACCAAAAACCAGACATTTGCAGCTAGAATAGTCATTTACCACATTAGCAATGTATAGAGTGTATTTCTTTAAAGTTAAGACTAGTTTAAAGTTATGTTCATTGAAAGGTACAGTGCTTTTCCTTCAAAAATAAGGACATTTCAATGTGACCCCAAACTTTTGAACGGTAGTGTATATATATATATATATATATATATATATATATATATATACATATATATATACATATATATATATACATATATATATATACATATATATATATATATATATATACATATATACATATATATATACATATATATATATACATATACATATATACATATACATATATATATATATATATATATATATACATATATATATATATATATATATATATATATATATATATATATATATATATATATATATATATATATATATATATATATATATATATATATATATATATATATATATATATATATATATATATATATATATATATATATATATATGTATATATATATATATAGTGGCCTAGTGGTTAGAGTGTCCGCCCTGAGATCGGTAGGTTGTGAGTTCAAACCCAGGCCGAGTCATACCAAAGACTATAAAAATGGGACCCGTTACCTCCCTGCTTGGCACTCAGCATCAAGGGTTGGAATTGGGGGTTAAATCACCAAAAATGATTCCCGGGCGCGGCACCGCTGCTGCCCACTGCTCCCCTCACCTCCCAGGGGGTGAAAGGGGATGGGTCAAATGCAGAGGACAAATGTGTGTGACAATCATTGGTACTTTAACTTTAACTAATATATATATATATACACACATTTAAATGCACACAAATGCACAAACATACATATGTATGTATGTATACAGTATATATATATATATATATATATATATATATATATATATATATATATACAGTATATATATATATACAGTATATATATATATATACAGTATATATATATATACAGTATATATATATATATATATATATATATATATATATATATATATATATATATATATATATATATATATATATATATATATATATAACATCAAGGGTTAGAATTGGGGGTTAAATCACCAAAAATTATTCCCGGGCGTGGCCCTGCTGCTCACTGCTCCTCTCACCTTCCAAAGAGTGATCAAGGGTGATGGGTCAAATGCAGAGAATAATTTCGCCACACCTAGTGTGTGTGACAATCATTGGTACTTTAACTTTAACTTTATTTATGTATATATATACCGGTATATATATATAACCAAATGTGTTCAACTGTTAAATACATTGTCACTCACTATGGAATATGTATATATTGAGTCTAAAGAATGGGTTTATTATTATTCAACAAATATTACATGTCAAATTAATGTTTTTAGAAATAACAAAATCTTGTTTAAATTAGTCTTTTCGTGTAGTCTTTTATTCATTACCCAGCTTTAAGGTGGTTTTTTGGTTTACATTTTGACTTATATTTGAACATTTAATGTATAGTGATGCTTTTGTGTTAAAAGTGCAATTTCCCTATTTTGTGCATTTTTGACAAAAAAGGTCAACAGTAAAATCCTTGGTTCTTTAAAACTATTTTCCCTGAAAGACACAATGAGGCTATAAAGTGTGTTTTATTTGATTACTCAATTAATCGGACAAGATAATCGGTAGATTCCTTGATGACTAAATTAATCGATAGCTGCAGCCTTAGTTTTAATAATTAGAGAGGTATATATTTAAAAACATTTTATTGTAGTTTGTTCTAAATGGCATTTTTTGACTGGTCTTACACCAACCTATTAATAATATATCTGGAAATACTAAATCTACATGGGGGGGAAAAAGGTTTAATTAATATAATCAAGAACTAATCCATCAAAGGTTGACTCTAAATTCTTCATCCAAGCAAGACATGTATGCTTCCAACTTTGCGGGAAGACTTTAATCTTTTCTTTTGTTCCCAGTGCACAAAGCAAGGCCCTTAAAAGGCTCGCTTGGCTGAGTTTGCTGTGGAAGAACTAGGACAACACCAACGACATGGAAAAAAACCCCCAGCCTCATGGCCATGTGTCCCGATACTTTTGACCATTTGGTGATGGTCAAGCGATGCAAAGGCGGCTGGTCATCATGCACCACGAGGCTAAACAACAATCAGGAGGCAGAGACGAGGACAGGGAGGTGAAGGAGCGTCCTCTCATCAGCTTCAATGGCGACATCTTTCATTTGAATTGTTTGCACACCAGAAAGCTTTTTGAAGCCTCCGTGATGTCACATCGCATCTGACAAGCCCAAAGCTTGAGGAATTGATCCCACCGGCACGGCCATTGATCGAGTCGGGGGTTCGAGCACACGCTCGGGCCGAGCGCTTTGTATAGGGTCAGGAGAGGGTCTTTGGTCGACAGAATTGATGTTTTTTAGGGGGTGGATTAGCTCGGCCGTGTTAGCAGCAGAACATAACAAGGGCCCGTGCAATATATCAATGGGTCTGTCATAAATACTCATTTCTTTCATTGATATCCTTTGGATTTTCTCCGTAGGAAATTGTGGAAACAAATAGTCTGTTACAGGGTCAAACTGTGTAAAAGTTTTTGTAGAAAAGTAATTTTGTGTCATTTTAAAGGGGAACTGCACATTTTCAGAATTTTTTTTCCGTCATTCACAATCCTTATGTGGGACAAGAACACGTGTTTTTATTTTTCTACGCATTCTAACTCAGAGGGGGTCCAGACTGAGGCCAAGGGAAAAAACAACTCATAGCCATAGCACACATCCCTCTTACATGTGTGTAAGAGGGAAACATCAAAGACCACAAAGGACATTAAAAGAGCAGAGCTGATGCAACCAGCCACTTCTACACACAGCTATGAATAAAAAGTCAAAGAAACATATACACTGTGGAGGCCTCTGCTGTGTTCCACGCCAGCATCTGCTGGGGTGGAGGGAGCATGGCCAGAGACAGGAGCAGACCCAACAAAGCAACCAAGAGCGCCGACTCCACTCTCGGCCGCCCACTAACTCAGCCAGTGTCCAGTCCGCATGGATGAGCGAGGATGCGTCTAAGGAGACTTAGCTGTCCGATACCTGCTCATTCAGCCAAGACACTGTGAAGCTTTGTCCGCTCAGCACTAGCTCCGCAGTCCTGTCTCTTCATCCACATCTCCTCCAGTCTCTCCAAACGGGCTCTGGTGTGGCAGACACCCAGCAGCTGGTCTCCATGGCCAAAAGGCTCCCGGGAGGCAGATCCAGAAGTTCACAAAAAAGCACCGCAGAAGTCACCAAAGTGCCACCCCTTGTCACACAGTCCCAAAGGGTCCCCAACAAAAAGGCAAAAAAAATAATATATATAATAACTAGAGATGTCCGATAATGGCTTTTTTGCTGATATCCGATATTCCGATATTGTCCAACCCTTAATTACCGATACCGATATCAACCGATACCGATATATACAGTCATGGAATGAACACATTATTATGCCTAATTTTGTTGTGATGCCCCGCTGGATGCATTAAACAATGTAACAAGGTTTTCCAAAATAAATCAACTCAAGTTATATTTATTATTGAAGTCACAAAGTGCTTTTTTTTTTTAACATGCCTCAAAACAGCAGCTTGGAATTTGGGACATGCTCTCCCTGAGAGAGCATGAGGAAGTTGAGGTGGGCGGGGTTGGGGGTGGGGGGGGGGCATATATTGTAGCGTCCTGGAAGAGTTAGTGCTGCAAGGGTTTCTGGGTATTTGTTCTGTTGTGTTACGGTGCGGATGTTCTCCCGAAATGTGTTTGTCATTCTTGTGGCGCATATTTGTAACAGTGTTAAAGTTGTTTATACGGCCACCCTCAGTGTGACCTGGATGGCTGTTGACCAAGTATGAAATGCATTCACTTGTGTGTGTGAAAAGCAGTAGATATTATGTGATTGGGCCAGCACGCAAAGGCAGTGCCTTTAAGGCACGCCCCAATATTGTTGTCTGGGTGGAAATGGGGAGAAATTGGGGAGAATGGTTGCCCCGGGAGATTTTCAGTAGGGGAACTGAAATTCGGGAGTCTACCGGGAAAATGGGGAGGGTTGGCAAGTATGACTGGGAGGCGCAACTGCTCTGTACTTCTCCCTACGTCCGTGTACCACGCCGTACAGCGGCGTTTTAAAAAGTCATCATTTTTTCTTTTTCAAACCGATACAGATCATTTCCGATATTACATTTTAAAGCATTTATCGACATCTCTAGTTTTTATGCACCCTTTCTCTACAAAGTGACATCGCCAACTACTGGCCAGGCATGCACAGTACAGCCTCTTCATTTGCTTGCTGTTGAACTATTCTATTTGCCGAGTTAAATTTGCATTTATTTAATTTTTTGTTGAGGTTAAAATCCCAATATGAGATCTTTAGCCTTATGAGGAAGGCTGCAGGCGTTTAGGGTGGAGGGGCCACAGAGCGATGTTGCCAGGTTCCCCCCTATGGAACCACCGCCACCATTGGGTAATGAATAAGGAAAGATCCCCTCCAACTATCTCCCTTCTTCTCCTCCTTCCTGCTCTTCACATTTGGCTGGTGCGAGACAAACGCAAACAAGCGTAAGCACCAAGGGCCTGACAGGCGCGGGATACGGCCTCGGGTTCAGTGCGCTTGCGTCCGTACAGGTGTGCGAGCAAGCAGCCGCTTCTGGCCTTTTGGATTCCAGGCTGTCATGCGTTCTTTTTGGCGAGGAGGTGCAGAGCTCCACGCCTGGTATCAGGCACACATGCGGCCCACGAGGCTTCGGACAGGCTGAGAGAATATCCTCAATTATTCAGCTCGGCCGATGGAGACGCCGACGACGGCACTGAGACCTTTTAGCTCGTGAGTCCATGTGACATTCTAAACGGCCCTCGCCGCCGCCCGATGAAATATAGATGTTTTGTTTTGTTACCGACGGGATTCATTTGTCACTGCACTCCTCTGCGGGAGGAAAGTGAGAAGATGGCGGCCGCGTCGCGACGGCCAGGGAATGCGGTTAGAGGGCATGGTGGCGTGAATGTAAACAGTCATTTTTGAAGACTTTCCAACCTTTTTGAAGACTTTCCAACCTTTTTTCATGCTTGTCAAAACCCTGTTTATGACAAAAGCACTATGCCATATTAAAAAAATTAAAATAAATACAAATAAAAATGCAAACATGAGTGCCACAGGCCCTCTATATGACAGAAGCACTATGCTTATTTTAAAAAATGGTTGCTGAAATGCTTATCAAAGACCTTGTGTGACAGAAGTATACTGCTTTAAAAAAAATTAAAAATAAAACAGTTGTAAAAAAAAAAAAAAATGTTTTTTTTTTTTTTTTGTCATAAAGAAATACAATCATGTGGGCGTACGGACTGCATCCCTGCAGACTGTATTGATTTATATTGATATATAATGTATATATTGTGTTTTTTATGTGGATTTAATTTTTTTAAAAAAAAATTTTTTTTTTTTACATTTCTTGTGCAGCAGTGGTCCCCAACCACCGGGCCGCGGCCCGGTACCGGTCCGTGGACCAATTGGTACCGGGCCGCGGCCCGGTGGTTGGGGACCACTGCTCTATATGACAGAAGCAAGCGGCTCATTTAAAACCTCTTAAGGCCCAAGCTGTTTGTTTACATGCTTTTTTTATTTCTCTTTGCTATTTGGGCTTATTGGACCCTAATTAGAATAAAAACTAAGAATAATCTTTTGATATGATGTACTTGAGCTTATTGGACCCTAATTAGAATAAAAACTAAGAATCATCTTTTGATATGATGTACTTAGTCCATAAGTACACAAACGTGTACTTCATGTTTAGTGACATGCTAATTCTTATTTTTACACTTTTTTTTTCAAAATTCCATTGTATGTTATACTCTTCTGACACCACCAGATGGCAGTATAAGTGTCAACGTAAGCGGCCATAAGACCCCAATTCAGTAGTGTACACAATTTTGGAAATAAGAGCTAAAAGATGCTGTCCACGCATGTGGCCACTAAGCCTTTAGAGTTAATGGTTGCAAAAAAACTTGGCAAAGATCCTCTAAAATATGGCAGAAGTACTCTGCTTATATTAAAATTGGTTGCAGAAATGCTTGTCAAAGACCGTGTGTGACAGAAGTACACTGCTTAAAAAATGTTTTAAAAACGGTTGCAAAAATGCTGGTCAAAGATCCTTAATATGCAAAAGCACTCAGTTTAAAAAATAAAAAAAGCTGTTGCTATAATGCTTGTCAAAGTCCCTCAACATGACAGAAGCATGCTGCCTATTTAAAAAATGCTTGTCAAAAAGACCCTTTGTGACAGAAGTACACTGCTGTTTAAAAAATAAAAAATAAAACGGTTGCAAAAAGGCTGGTCAAAGATCCTCTATATGCTGTTTATTAAAAAAAACAGTTGCCATAATGCTTGTCAAAGACCCTCTATATGACAGAAGCATGTGGCTCATTTAAAAAATGCTTGCAAAAAAGCTTGTCAAAGATCCTCTATATGACAGAAGTACTCTGCTTATTTTAAAATTGGTTGCAGAAATGCTTGTCAAAGACCGTGTGTGACAGAAGTACACTGCTTAAAAAAATTAAAAAACGATTGCAAAAATGCTGGTCAAAGATCTTTTATATGCAAAAGCACTCTTATTTTAAAAAATGGTTGCAAAAATGCTTGTCAAAGACCCTTTGTGACAGAAGTACACTGCTGTTTTTAAAAAAAAACAGTTGCTGTAATGCTCATCTATATGACGAAGGCAATCTGCTGTTTTTAAAAGTGCTTGTCAAAGACCCTCTATATGACAGAAGTTCGCTGATACTTTGAAGAACTAATGGCAAAAAAAGAACACTTGCCAAAGATCTTCTTTATGACAGAAGCACAGCTGTTTTTAGAGACCTACTGCAAAAATACAACGCCATTCAAAGATCTTCTATTGGAGTGATCGCACCAATTACTGCAGTATTAGCACACTAGATAATAAACTTACCGTAATGCGGTTATTCTCAAATGGGGGGGTGCGTGTGACATGCTTTATCAGTATCATGCTTCAAAGCTGTGCACTACAAAACATGCTCATTGTTGACTTCCTCATTTTTGTTTTAAATAATCAGCACAAAGTGTTTTATTCATTTTTGTTTTGTAGGTTAACGTATTTTATATATTGTGCTACTGAGTTAATGTTGCTGATCAATTAGAACGTATTATTATTCATTGACTAATTACAGACTCACTTATTGATAAAGTAACTACTGTACAAAAACCCTTGTCAGAGATCATCTATATGACAGGAGTGCTGGCAGTGATCAAGTAAATATTGTCTACGTTTGACATGTAAAAGCAATACTGCAGTGGGGATGCAAAGAAAGAGGACATGTACTCACTCCTGCTGCTCGCTCTCTCCTCCAGGAGAGAAGATTGCATGTTGACCTTGACCCGTCTGCCCGTCGTAAATCACCACTAGTGTGTCATCGCATCTGCAATCACACAACTTTGGTGAGCTGCTCAACAACACCTTAGACAAGGCATCGTGCTGCGACACAACTTTGCAGTTTTGTCTACAATGTCTTCACCTGTTATCAAAGTCAAAGTTGACTACTATCAGTGGTGAACTACTTTTTACACTTGTACAGTATTTAACAATAGAAAAGTAATATCAATAACATTCCCAGCTTTTATGACGTTTTTTGGGGGGTTTTTTCTATTTGAGAAATTATTTAGAAGGCGAAAATTGGAGGTTGACAAGCATCCTGGATTTTTCATGATTTTTCCATGTAGAGATATAAAAAAAAAAATCATATCACGGATATAGTGACCAAAATGATCACGTTTATTATTATTATTGTGTAGAGGTGCCGATAAATGCTTTAAAATGTAATATCAGAAATTATCGGTATCGTTTTTTTAATTATATCGTTTTTATTTTTTTATTTTTTTTATTTTTTTATTAAATCAACATAAAAAACACAAGATACACTTACAATTAGTGCACCAAGCCAAAAAACCTCCCTCCCCCATTTACACTCATTCACACAAAAGGGTTGATTCTTTCTGTTATTAATATTCTGCTTCCTACATTATATATCAATATATATCAATACAGTCTGCAAGGGATACAGTCCGTAAGCACACATGATTGTGCGTGCTGCTGCTCCACTAATAGTACTAACCTTTAACAGTTAATTTTACTCATTTTCATTAATTACTAGTTTCTATGTAACTGTTTTTACATTGTTTTACTTTCTTTTTTATTCAAGAAAATGTTTTTAATTTATTTATCTTATTTTATTAATTTTTTAAAAAAGGACCTTAGCTTCACCATACCTTGTTGTCCAAATTAGGCATAATAATGTGTTAATTCCACGACTCTATGTATCGGTATCGGTTGATATCGGTATCTGTAATTAAGAGTTGGACAATATCGGAATATTGGATATCGGCAAAAAGCCATTATCGGACATTGTGGTATTGTTGAATGTGCTCAAAAAGTACTTATACTAAAATATTTTAACCAAGTTTTATTTTTTTAAATAACTAAAAGAAATACCGTATTTTCCGCACTATAGAAGCCGCAGCCACTAAATTTTAGAAGAAAAAATATATTTTTCCATGTATTAGCAGCAGATATATAAGTTGTAAAATGAGTTATTTACACAGAAGGATTTTGTAAATGTTTATTTACATACCTTAATTGTTTGTAACAGGGCAGTAAAACGGCTGATCAGACAAAACAGAAGTCATTGTCATGGACCCATTAGCGGCGCAAGCTAGCTTTCCAATCAGCTAAACAGAATTAATAACTCCACGGTGACATTTTGGTGAATTTATGAAACTGAAACAATATATAAAGAATGCCAATGTAAGTTAATAATACTAACACCCGTAAACGTGTTAGCATATTTGCTAATGCTAAAAATACTAGCTAGATTTAAGCATTTAAGTCCCATCTTAAAACTCATTTGTATACTCTAGCCTTTAAATAGACCCCCTTTTTAGACCAGTTGATCTGCCGTTTCTTTTCTTTTCTTCTCTGCCCCCCTCTCCCTTGTGGAAGGGGGGGGACACAGGTCCGGTGGCCATGGATGAAGTGCTGGCTGTCCAGAGTCGGGACCCAGTACCGGCCTGTGCATCGGTTGGGGACATCTCTGCGCTGCTGACCCGTCTCCGCTCGGTAAGGTCTCCTGCTGGCCCCACTATGGACTGGACTCTCACTATTATGTTAGATCCACTATGGACTGGACTCTCACTATTATGTTAGATCCACTATGGACTGGACTCTCACTATTATGTTAGATCCACTATGGACTGGACTTTCACAATATTATGTTAGACCCACTAGACGTCCATTGCATTGGGTCTCCCCTAGAGGGGGGGATTACCCACATCTGCGGTTCTCTCCAAGGTTTCTCATAGTCATTCTCATCAACGTCCCACTGGGTTGTGAGTTTTTCCTTGCCCTTATGTGGGTGCTGAACCGTGAATGTCGTTGTGGCTTGTGCAGCCCTTTGAGACACTTGTGATTTAGGGCTATATAAATAAACATTGATTGATTGATTGACATTATATTACGATAGCACATACAAAAATGCATGAAAACACTCCTACAGACATCACACATAGGACGGTTTAGTAAGTAAGTATTGTTTTAGTTATATTGTAAACCTTACAAACGTTGTTTGGAGTGATGAATGAAGAAACCGCAAAAGTAGAAACGCTATGGACGACTAATAGACAGAACGGCACTTGTACCTCTGGTTCAAGGCACTAAACAGAATGAAATACTGAAGACCTTTAACCCACAGCACCTGCAGTGAGCGAACACGTCCAACAAATGGCGCCATAGCACAAACAATAAGACACATTTTCATTTGTTGCAATCAAAACATTATTTACCATGAATTGATTAACGTGGACCCCGACTTAAACAAGTTGATAAACTTATTCGGGTGTTACCCTTTAGTGGTCAATTGTACGGAATATGTACTGTACTGTGCAATCTACTAATACAAGTTTCAATCAATCGATCAATCAATGGACATTCGCGAAGAAAAATCCATAAATCAGTTGCACCGCTTTATAAAGTGCAGGATTCAAGGTGTAGGGAAAGAAGTAGCTTATCGTTACAGTCATGTTGGCACTGTAACTGCAGGTACTTCAAATTGTACTGGTCGGGCAATCAGGTGTGGGACCAGGATGGGCTAACGAGGAAAATAACCGCCTAATTGGGTCTCCAATTTGCGATTGAAACGATAGAAAGCAATAAATCGCTACCCCGAGCGCCTCTAATTGAGCTGGGCAATTAAAGGCAGGACCATTAAACCCGAGAATACGCCGCTGTATGACGAATACGCCGAGGTACTCGCTTGCTACTACTGCCAATGAAGGGGTGCTGTAAGGCAAAACAGTTGGCATGTGAAAACAAAGATGCCATCTATAGGAAGGAGCTCGTGGAGGGTTCTGACCAATCGCACACACGAGCAGACTTGGCGAGAAAGAAATGAAGTCATGTGAGCGTTAAAAACAAGAAGATGGAGACGTGGCTCTTTG
Source organism: Entelurus aequoreus (assembly GCF_033978785.1). Lineage (NCBI taxonomy): Eukaryota > Metazoa > Chordata > Actinopteri > Syngnathiformes > Syngnathidae > Entelurus > Entelurus aequoreus. The sequence continues at coordinate 79,710,080 of NC_084739.1, forward strand.
TGGCCCACTTTATGCTAATGCAATATTAGAGTGCCTGATTTTTTTTCTTCCTTGCGAGTGTGTGTGTGCGTGCATGCGCCGCGTTCTCCGTGCCGCTGCGCTCCCACAATGCCCCTGGGACCCATCTGCCTCCCTGTTATTAATTCATCAGGCTTAACCATGCGGCACTTTATGACTCTGTTTGGACTGACGAAATATCGCACGGCCCATCTTCTGTCTCTGGAAAACAATATCCGTCACTGGATGATGCTGAGGTGATGTCCAATGTCTCTGCCCTCGATGCAGTCAGGGGATAAGATGACGGTGTGGCGTAGAGCAGTGGTCTCCGGCACCGGTCCGTGACACGTTTGCTACCGGGCCGCACAGAGACATTAAATAATTTATAACCGACCGTATTTCCTCATACTTAACTTTCGCCAGTCCCACCAGACACACCAATAAGCTTGATCACAGATGTATTATACAACTCCTGATTAGAGATGTCTGATAATATCGGACTGCCGATATTATCGGCCGATAAATGCTTTAAAATGTCATATCGGAAATTATCGGTATCGGTTTCAAAGGGTAAAATGTATGACTTTTTAAAACGCCGCTGTGTACACGGACGTAGGGAGAAGTACAGAGCGCCAATAAACCTTAAAGGCACTGCCTTTGCGTGCCGGCCCAATCACATAATATCTACGGCTTTTCACACACACACGTGAATGCCAAGCATACTTGGTCAACAGCCATACAGGTCACACTGAGGGTAGCCGTATAAACAACTTTAACACTGCTACAAATATGCGCCACACTGTGAACCCACACCAAACAAGAATGACAAACACATTTCGGGAGAACATCCGCACCGTAACACAACAGAACAAATACCCAGAACCCCTTGCAGCACTAACTTTTCCGGGACGCTACAATATACATCCCCCACGCTACCTCCTAAACCCCCCCAACATCCTCATGCTCTCTCAGGGAGAACATGTCCCAAATTTCAAGCTGCTGTTTTGAGGCATGTTCAAAAAAATAATGCACTTTGTGACTTCAATAATAAATATGGCATTTTTTTCCATAACTTGAGTTGATTTATTTTGGAAAACCTTGTTACATTGTTTAATGCATCCAGCGGGGCATCACAACACAATTAGACATAATAATGTGTTAATTCCACGACTGTATATATCGGTATCGGTTGATATCGGAATCGGTAATTAAGAGTTGGACAATATCGGAATATCCGATAATGGCAAAAAAGCCATTATCGGACATCTCTACTCCAGATACGAAGTCGCCCTTTGCTATATTTGTTACATCTTTGTTACATGGGACAATGCACATTAATAAACATATAAAAATCTAAAGGTGCCAAATGGTAGCCAAAAGCTAGGTTCCATCTGCAGTCCGCAGCAGGTTGATGACCTCAGATCAGGGAAGATCAGGAACAAAGTAACCATAGTAGTTCAAGTGCATAAGGCAGATGGAGAATTGCTACATTGTTGCATATAATAATTGTGCTGAAGGTAGAAAATACCCGTCTTCTTTGGCCTAGTAAGTTAAAGTGCTGGTGTTATTGCACATAGTCCTATTAAACAAGTAGTTAGCAATAACATGTATTTACACATGGAAAATTGGACCAAAAAAAGCTAACATTAGTGTATCTATGTATGAAATATTGCAAATAAAAATGGAAATAAAAATCCACAGAAATATATTGGAACTAATAGCAAGTATTTCTAGCTTGATTATATATCCATGCTTTTGTCCTTGAATGGGATGTATCACCTATAACCCATCAGATACTAAAGCCAAAAAAAAAAGCCTACTACAAGCAAAAACGAGTAAAAAAACAAAAGTCTATGGAGAGCTTTTTTGCAAAGGGAAAAGGCCAGGGGCTCCCACTAATTCCACTAATGAGTTTTTTTCATGTATTCATTTTTCATGGACTTATTTGCTATATTTATCTGCCACACTTGGAAGGCCGGTCCGTGAAAATAATGCCTACATTAAACCGGTCCCTGGTGCAAAAAAGGTTGGGGACCACTGGCGTAGAGGGTTGTGCCGATACCAACATTGTGGTATCAGTACCAGTGCCAAAATACATTTCGATACTTTTCGAAACGTTTCATAATAAAGGGCACCAAAAAAATATAATTATTGGCTTTATTACCAGCCATATTGATTACTGTAATGCCCTGTTTTCTGGTGTTCCTAAAATAAGTACAAAATCACCACAATGACTAGGGGTTAGGGTTGTACGGTATACCGGTATTAGTATAGTACCGCGATACTAATGAATCATATTCGGTACTATACTACCTCTGAAAAGTACCGGTCCGCCGCTATCCAAAACTAATGAATCAAACAACAGAAGAATAAGTGATTATTACATTTTAACAGAAGTGTAGATAGAACATGTTAAAAGAGAAAGTAAGCAGATATGAACAGTAAATGAACAAGTAGATTAATAATTCATTTTCTACCACTTGTCCTTCATAATTTTGACAAAATAATAGAATGAGAAATGACACAATATGTTACTGCATACATCAGCAGACTAAATTAGGAGCCTTTGTTTGTTTACTTACTAATAAAAGCCAAGTTGTCTTGTATGATCACTCTTTTATTTAAGGACAAACTTGCAATAATGAACATATGTTTAATGTACCGTAAGATTTTTTTTGTTAAAATAAAGCCAATAATGCAATTTTTTGTGGTCTCCTTTATTCAGAAAAGTACAGAAAAGTATCGAAATAATTTTGGTACCGGTACCAAAATATCGGTATCGGGACAACACTACAAGGGTAAAAAAAAAAAGTTTTTAATTCAAATTAATCACAATTCTTAATCTATACAAAAAGTGTTTTTTATTGTTGTATTTGTCCCGTTTAGCCACTCAGGCAAATCATATTGTTGATGTCAAAGTTAAATACATCAGAGGGCCAAAAAACAAATTTGCTACAAGCCAAGGGCCGGACTGGTTCAATGTTTATTAAAATATATTAAAATGATTGCACATAACCTATTGAACCAAGACCTGACACCATGTACTGTAATTTATTTAATGATTAAATGAATAATCTAACATTTTTGTAAGGGTCTGTCACTAATATCCAGTGAAAACATTTTTCAACAGGCTCACAGACAAAAACAAACTTCCTTCAAAGCAGGCGGCTCTGGCCTGCAGGCCGCTTCTAATACTAATCAAATATCATCGCGGGGGCCATAGATCATTCATTCGCTGGCCGGGTCTGGCCCGTGGGCCTTGACTTTTACACCACTATGGTTCAGTTCAGTTTAAGTTTATTTGGAACATGCATACGATACAATGTAACGCATCACACATTTCCACTTGTTTCATTACAGCACGTCCGAAAAGGAGTAGGAAGAAGCAGAGCTTATTTAATCCTACCCCTTTTCATACCATAGCAATGTTATCCAATTTCCTTATAGATGATGTAGATGATCATATCTGCTGTATTAATTTACTTTAAAAAAAATTAAAAATAAAAAATAAAAAATGTGGGATACTTTACTTGCCTTATTTGTATTTGACTTTATTAAATGTTTGGGTAGATTTATTTTAAACAAAACCCATTTTCTTTTAGGTAACAAAGACATGTATTAAAGCTAATTTAATTTTATGGATGAATGTAGTTAATCATAGAACAGGCGCCCAACATTATTGTCATGTCTTTGTGATCATGTTTTGTTTTAGTTATGTCCTGTTGGTTTAAGACTCTTTTTAGTTCCTGTTTACGCTCCATTGTTTGGTCACCATGGTTACTTATTAGTTTCACCTGTCATTTGTTTGGACTCACGCACCTATTGTTAATCACATGTCACTAGTATTTAAGCCTGTCATTTTCTGTTGGTCGTCCTGGCGACATTGCCATTATCATGCCCTGCTTATTCCATAGTTTATGCTTCATGCCATGCCACGTAAGTTTTTGTTCTGCTCTTGTCACAATAAGTGTTTATTTGTTTCACGTCCATAGTTTTGCCTTTGTGCTGGTTTTTGTTTCATAGTCAAGTTTGTTCTCCGCCTTGTGCGCGCTTTTTGTCTGTACCCTTTTTGTAGTTTATAGTAAATTAAAACATGCCTTTACCTTTAAGCCATGTCCAGTCTAGTTGTTTTGCATCCCGGGGAAGCAATCCGCGCAGTAATTTGTGCCGCCATAGTCCATGTCATGACAGTTATTAAAAAAGTATTGATTTTGAATTGAGAATAACTTTGAATCGAGAACTTATTCTGAATTGAATCGTTTCCAATCCAATCCTGAGTTGCCCAAAGATTCACAGCTTTAACAATTACTCCAAACTCAGCCGCTTGTGTGCTGACGAGGACGAGAAGGCGGGCCCATATTACACTGGTTTTAAAATCACTGCCTTGGCTGCCTGTGTGTTCCAGAATAGATTTTAATATTATTTTACTTGTTTTTAAATGCCTTAATGGTCTTGGGCCTTCTTATCTTTCCGAGTTGCTTTTATCAAATGAGCCCTTGCGGTCCCTGAGGTCTTCCGGTTTCGGCCTCCTAATTATTCCAAAAGTACCGAACCATACCCAAGGGGGGGCGTCATTCCATTATTACGCCCCCCCATTAGTGGAACAGCCTGCCGGAGGTCCTCAGGGCTGCAGAAAATGTTACGATTTTTAAAAACAAGCTGACAGTTTTAACCTGGGATTAGATTTTTTTTAATGTTTTTACATTTTCTATGTATGAAAAGTGCTATACAAGTAAAATGTGTTTGATTTGTTTTAACAGAAAATAATTTGCGATGAAAGAGCAATTTTGTCATTAAGTAAGCACACAAAAGAGTAAGTAAGCACACAAAGTCTATTATGGCTGCCGACGAATGCAGTAACATATTGTGTCATTCTATTATTTTGTCAAAATTATGAGGGACATTTATAGTTATAGCTGCTTACTTTCTGTTTTAACATGTAAATATCCACGTAATCATTGTAGTATCGACTATATTCGGTTCTTATACTTGGTATTGTTACAGTTCATATTTATATATAATGCCACCCATTTCTTTAAAATTCAGGAGAGCTAGCTTGCTGTTAGCGGTTTGCTAATGTATTGGATGCATTTTTAGACTAATTTAGAGGCAGAATGAATTGCTCCCATTAGCTGCATTGTGGGCAACCTAGAATGAGCTGAAAAATACAAATAAAAAAAAAACCCAAAAATTGTGTTTTTGTCTCTCATAAGGATTGTAAACGATAGGCAAAATTCCCCCAAAAAAGTGCAGTTCCCCTTTAAGCGCAAATAGTATGACTAGTCATTCCCGGTAAGGTGTATTCAGGTGTGCCGGGGAGGAGGCTACACCGGATAGCCGAACCTCGGATTCTGTGGACCAGCTCTATACTCTCGGCAGGGTCCTTGAGGGTGCATGGGAGTTTGCCCAACCAGTCTACATGTGCTTTGTGGACTTGGAGAAGGCATTCGACCGTGTCCCTCGGGAAGTCCTGTGGGGAGTGCTCAGAGAGTATGGGGTATCGGACTGTCTGATTGTGGCGGTCCACTCCCTGTACGATCAGTGCCAGAGCTTGGTCCGCATTGCCGGCAGTAAGTCGGACACGTTTCCAGTGAGGGTTGGACTCCGCCAAGGCTGCCCTTGGTCACTGATTCTGTTCATAATTTTTATGGAAAGAATTTCTAGGTGCAGTCAAGGCGTTGAGGGGATCCGGTTTGGTGGCTGCAGGATTAGGTCTCTGCTTTTTGCAGATGATGTGGTCCTGATGGCTTCATCTGGCCAGGATCTTCAGCTCTCACTGGATCGGTTCGCAGCCGAGTGTGAAGCGACTGGGATGAGAATCAGCACCTCCAAGTCCGAGCCCATGGTTCTTGCCCGGAAAAGCGTGGAGTGCCATCTCCGGGTTGAGGAGGAGACCCTGCCCCAAGTGGAGGAGTTCAAGTACCCAGGAGTCTTGTCCCCGAGTGAGGGAAGAATGGATTGTGAGATCGACAGGCGGATCGGTGCGGCGTCTTCAGTAATGCGGACGCTGTATCGCTCCGTTGTGGTGAAGAAGGAGCTGAGCCGGAAGGCAAAGCTCTCAATTTACCGGTCGATCTACGTTCCCATCCTCACCTATGGTCATGAGCTTTGGGTTATGACCGAAAGGACAAGATCACGGGTACAAGCGGCGGAAATGAGTTTCCTCCGCCGGATGGCGGGGCTCTCCCTTAGAGATAGGGTGAGAAGCTCTGTCATCCGGGGGGAGCTCAAAGTAAAGCCGCTGCTCCTCCACATCGAGAGGAGCCAGATGAGGTGGTCCGGGCATCTGGTCAGGATGCCACCCGAACGCCTCCCGAGGGAGGTGTTTCGGGCATGTCCGACCGGTAGGAGGCCACGGGGAAGACCCAGGACACGTTGGGAAGACTATGTCTTCCGGCTGGCCTGGGAACGCCTCGGGATCCCCAGGGAGGAGCTGGACGAAGTGGCTGGGGAGAGGGAAGTCTGGGCTTCCCTGCTTAGGCTGCTGCCCCCGCGACCCGACCTCGAATAAGCGGAAGAAGATGGATGGATAGATGGATGGATGGATGGATGGATGGATGGATAGTATGACTAATGTGGTGATAGTTTATTTAAACAAAATAAATATCATTATTATTTATCATTAATTTAGTTAGAATTTATTTATTTTAGTGAAACCAATTATCTACATCTTTTAAGCTACGTTTAAACCAGTGTGGGTGGCACTGGGAGCAGGTGGGTAAAGTGTCTTGCCCAAGGACCCAACAGCTATGGCAAGGATGGCGGAAGCGGGAATCGAACCTGGAGCTTTCAAGTTGCTGTCACGGCCGCTCTACCAACTGAGCCCCACGCCCCTGCGTATGTCAATGTATTTTTCAACAGTTTTTATGAGACACTTCTTCTGCAGTATATTTGATTATCATATTTTCTGGACGAAAGAGCGCACATTAAATTTTAGAAGAAAAAAATAGAGTTTCCACATATTAGCCACACCGGATTATGAGATGCAGATATTTGTTTTGAAATGAGTTATTTACACAGAAAGATTCTCAAAATATTTATTTACATTAACTGTTTCCAAACGGTGCTTGTTACACGGCAGTAAAACGGCTGATTAAACAAAACAGAAGTCATCACTAGCTGCGGAAGCTTCATTCAGCTAAACAGCTTCAACAACTCCACGGTGACGTTTTTGGTAAATTTAGGAAACTGAAGCAAACACAAAAAGAACGCTGTTGCAAGTTAATAGTACTAACACAGACGCATATTAGCTCATGCTAACAACACCAGTGATAGCAGGTGCAAAAATGCATGAAAACACTCCTACAGACGTCACACATGGGACGGGTTAGTAAGTATAAACAGTTTTAGCTCAACTGTAAAACTTACCAACATTGCTTGGAGTGATGAATGACGGTTCCATACGAGTATAAATGCTATGGACGGCTAGAACAGTGTTTTTCAACCTTTTTCGAGCCAAGGCACATTTTTTGCGTTGAAAAAATCCAGAGGCACACCACCAGCAGAAATCATAAACTCAGTTGACAGTAAAAAGTCATTGTCACAATTGTTGGATATGACTTTAAACAATAACCAAGCACGCATCACTATAGCTCTTGTCTCAAAGTAGGTGTACTGTCACCACCTGTCACATCACGCCCTGACTTATTTGGACTTTTTTGCTGTTTTCCTGTGTGCAGTGTTTTAGTTCTTGTCTTGCGCTCCTATTTTGGTGGCTTTTTCTCTTTTTCTGGGTATTTTCCTGTAGCAGTTTCATGTCTTCCTCTGAGCGATATTTCCCGCATCTACTTTGTTTTAGCAATCAAGAATATTTCAGTTGTTTTTATCCTTCTTTGTGGGGACATTGTTGATTGTCATGTCATGTTCGGATGAACATTGTGGACGCCGTCTTTGCTCCACAGTAAGTTTATGCTGTCGTCCAGCATTCTGTTTTTGTTTACTTTGTAGCCAGTTCAGTTTTAGTTTCGTTCTGCATAGCCTTCCCTACGCTTCAATGCCTTTTCTTAGGGGCACTCACCTTTTGTTTATTTTTGGTTTAAGCAATAGACACCTTTTTACCTGCATTTACAAAGCAATTAGCTACTGGCTGCCACCTACTGATATGGAAGAGTATTACACGGTTACTCTGCCGAGCTCTAGACAGCACCGACACTCAACAACAACACATCATTTGCAGACTATAATTACTGCTTTGCAAAAAATGTTTTCAACACAAATATGTGAAATTAGATCATCTCCCACGGCACACCAGACTGTATCTCAAGGCACACCAGTGGTTGAAAAACACTGGGCTAGAAGACTGAACGGCACTTTTACAGTAACGGTATTTGTCAAAGGCAGTGTATCATTAGTACCGCAGTACTTTATTAGTACCGTACAACCCTAGAGTGTGGTCTATTGTTCTCGGTCAATCCCCCCTAAGAAAAAACGTCCCTGTTAGTTTAATAGAAGGAAATAAAGCAAACCAGTCAAGAATCAGTCAGTGAAAAAACAAAGACACGAGTGAATATCCCGTTACTCTCCAGAAGGCCTGAATAATAACAGGGAAGTCCGGTGCTGTCATCAGTGCATCCCAACTTGGTCTTAATACGCACATGACGGTAATGACTCAAAAGGAAAAACAGCGGCTGATTGTTGGAAATAATAAAGCCCTTTAAAAGAAGGAGGCCTAGAAACTTTGAGAGATAATCCAAGAATCAGTCAATGGCCTTCACGTGAACACATCTTGATTGCCGTGTCTAAACCTATTCCCATCCAAAGAGGCGTGGGGAGGAGATCAGAGATTGCGTTCCATCAAAAGAGTTTATCTGGCGGTGGCTGACGCTACGTGGCCGTAAATAGCAGCGGGAGATACGCCGCGCGCTGACAAGACAGCCGAGGAAAGTTTTCTCAGAGTCAACACAACTCAACAATGACATCAGTTTCAAATAAATACCAAAGAGCAGATCGGTTGCGGGGCTTAAACTTCGAAGGTTGCATGCTTGACTTTTGTTTGTTTGGATGGCAGAGGCTTGAAATGACTGACACGCCATAATGGCCGCCAGACTGCAGCAAAATACTGTAGCAAAAGCTTGTTTAGTTTAATGGCGCGCACTGATGAACTAACCCTCGTCAAACCTGGAAATTACGAGGAATCTTCGCATAAAACATGAAAAAGGAAGCCAAAGTAGCTTTCTCAATGCCACAGAGGAGGTCCAGATGGAGGACCGCTGACCAGTCCTTCACCGCTGGGGTTAGACTGCCCTCCAGAGGCCACGACCAGAACTCACTCATTCCACAAGCGGACCAAAAAGACGTCATACTGTATTTGGTGTCTCTTTTTACACGTAATGAGGGGGAAGGAAAAACAAGATGAAGGTCATTTAATATGAGTCACCACAGAGGCTGCAGCCACAAACAATATATAAAGAGGGTGAACATAAAGCATTGGCCAACATAATTAATAATAGAAAAACCATCAAGACAGTAAAATGAATCACCGGCATTAGAAAGATAAATAATTCAAAAAATTGGAAGTCAAAGCCAAAGGAAAATGGGATTAAAGCGGGGGGGCCACTGGAGGTGAGGCTGGGCCACAGGAAATATTCACTTCTGAACCCTCATGACTAAATGTGTTTACCAGCAGCTATGGTGACGCAGGCCTTAAGATATTATATATGTCAAATTGAATGTAAAAAGTGTATATTTTCACACTGTTGAATTCCACAGGGGATGATGAGAGACACTTCCGCTTGCTTACAGGAATTTGCTCAATGTGTGTTTGGGATTATTGTGTTGGCACCATTCTTTAGAGTGGGATTTTAAGATTGTGATCATATATTTAACTGTTTTCATTGAGGGCCACATCCCAATTATGTAAGAGTGAATAGATGCATATAAATGTATAAGGATTCACTTAATAATATTGTTACACTGTAGGGGGGAAAAAATTATATTTTGCAATAAAAACTGGCTTTTATTGTAAAATTGACAATGTTTTTTTTACGGCTTAATAATGTAAACAGAGAAATGATTTACGGCAAAATTCTGGCAAATGAGCTACAATGTTGTTGTTTTTTAGCCATTAAATCTACAGTTGTCTTTACAGTGTATTAAGTTCAAGTTAAAGTACCAATGATTGTCACACACACACACACACTAGGTGTGGTGAAATTTGTCCTCTGCATTTGACCCATCCCCTTGTTCACCCCCTGGGAGGTGAGGGGAGCAGTGAGCAGCAGCGGTGGTCGCGCCCGGGAATCATTTTGGTGATTTAACCCCCAATTCCAACCCTTGATGCTGAGTGCCAAGCAGGGATGTAATGGCTCCCATTTTTATAGTCTTTGGTATGACTCGGCCGGGGATTGAACTCACGACCTACCGATCTCAGGGCGGACATTCGAGGCCACTGTTTTTTGTTTTTTTTACAGTAAAATGTTACTGTAAATTCTATTTTCATATTTACAGTGTATAATTTGATGGATAACATACTTTGAAATCATAAGTCAAGCACGTTTTTTGACATTTGTTTTCATTTTAACAAAAAATTGTAATGCATGATGATATTACATTTGTTGCAACATTATATAATAGTTCAAATTAGTTTACTATATATATATATATATATATATATATATATATATATATATATATATATATATATATATATATATATATATATACACACATATATATACATAAACATAAAGGTATACATATACACATATATAAACTTATACATACAGTATGTACACATATACATTTACATATACAGTACATACATATATACACATATACACATACATACATATATATACACGTATACATAAATATATACACATATACATATATGTGTGCGTGTGCACGTGTGTGCGTGCGTGTGTGTGTATTTGTTTCTGTCAAAATGGAGATAGATAGTAAAGTACTTTATTGAGGCTTATTATTTCTAGGCTTTTGCAGGCCATATAAAATGATGTGGCAAGTTTGGGACCGCATAAGTTCTGTTCACAGACCTGCAATCCTCATCATAGCTTTTAAATAAAGTTTTGACTAGGAGTGCATGATGAAAACCAGACAGATAATTAACAGGCCGATATTAGCAATTATGACATCAAACCAATAAATCCGATAATATTAAAAAATAGCTCCAATAACCACTTTTTCTTTTCAAATGCTACAATGAGGTGATGTGAGCCATGCTGTGTTTTAGGTGTGTCAGTAGGGATGTGAATCTGACATCACCTCACGATTAAATTTGGTTCCCATCCTTAGGGTGGTGATTCAACTCAAAATTGAGTCTTGATTTAACACCATTCTTGATTCAAACTGATTCTCCCATGCTGTTTTATTTGGTATGTATATTAAAAAGACATTTTTAAACAGGTTCTAAACGCTCCTCTTGGCTGATGACATACAACGTATACACGCAACGAGTAAGCGCGGAGACGGCCCAAGCACCTTTCGATTCCATAAAATAAAACAATGGCGTTGATAGTGTGGGACCCCTTAAACAGTTTTAGAGGAAGACTAACTAGGAATGTAACGATAAATGCTATCAATAATCGGAGTAACACTCCCGATGGTTAGTATTACCGTTGCAAAATCAAAATGATGGAAAAACCGTGGCCGATAACTGCACATTGATAAACCCATGGACTAACTGGTGCTAGCTTAAATGCTAACATGAAAACGAGAGACATTAACATCTTTACCCGTTAAGAAACAACATACCCCCCAATCTAAATTGATATAAACACATTTCTATGTGAGCAACTAAGATATTCACATTGAACCTACGAGCTGTGCTCTCTTAAAACAGAGTGATCGAGTCCAAAAATACAAGACCTAGGTGGACCGCTGATAAGAGTAGAACAATAGAATAATAGAACGTGTTGGCATGCTAACAATTAGCATGTGTCAAGTACCAAGTTATATGACTGAGCTGTTCGGCTGTAAAATTTCTAAAGTTGGCATGCTAACAATTAAGGTGTGTCAATTACCAAGTTATTTGACTCTGAGGTGTCCGGCTGCAAAATGGCTAAAATGTCAGCATGCTAATGTTAGTATGCTAGAACATTAACGTTAGCATGTGTCAAGTACCAAGTTATATGAGTCTGAGCTGTTCGGCTGTAAAATTCCTTTTGTTAGCATGTCAAGTACCAAATCATAGGACACTGAGGTGTTCGGCTGCAAAATTGGCTAAAATGTCAGCATGCGAATGTTAGTATGCTAGAATGTTAATGTTAGCATGCTATTAGTTAGCATATGTCAAGTACCAAGTTATATGACTCTGAGCTGTTCGACTGTAAAATTGCTAACGTTAGCATTGTCAAGTACCAAGGCTGCAAAAATTGGTTTAAAAAGTAAAAACCTTAATGTTTTTATGCCAACAGGTAGCATGTGTCAAGTACCAGGTTATATGAGTGAGGTGTTTGGCTGAAAAACTGGCTAAAATGGCAGCATGCTAATGTTAGCATGCTAACAGTTAACATGTGTCGAGTACCAAATGATATGACTCTGAGGTGTTCGGCTGTAAAATTGGCGAAAAAAGTTAACATGCTAGAATGCAGACAATTAGCATGTGTCAAGGACCAAGTCATAAGACCGAGGTGTACGGCGGTAAAATTGGCAAAAAAGTAGGCATGCTAGATTGCTAACATTAGCATGTGAATAATTAGCATGTGTCAAGTACCAAGTCATGGGACACTGAGGTGTTCGGCTGCAGAATTGGCAAAAATAAATAAAAGAAAGACGGCTAATGTTCACATGCTAAGAGTTAGCATATGTCAAGTACCAAGTTATATGAGTCTGAGGTGTTCGGCTGCAACATTTGCTAAAAAAAAGTTAGTATACCAATGTTATTAAGCTAGCATGCTAACAGTTAGCATGTGTCAAGTACTAAGTTATGCTGCAAAATTCAAAAAGTAGCATGATAATGTTAGTATTGATGCCTGAGGCTAAGCCAACCAGTGGCCACGATACTGAACAGCACAGTTTGATTTTTGTTTATCTTGTTTAGTGTCCAATACAACTTTATTGTTGGTATTTTTACTTCATTAAGCCATTTTAATTTAGGGCAAAATTGCATAGCATATGCTGTGTTATGGGTAACACAAAACTAAGATATAGGGATGTCCGATAATATCGGACTGCCCATATTATCGGCCGATAAATGCTTTAAAATGTAATATCGGAAATTATCGGTATCGGTTTCAAAATTATCGGTATCTGTTTCAAAAAGTAAAATGTCTGACTTTTTAAAACGCGCTGTGTACACGGACGTAGGGAGAAGTACAGAGCGCCAATAAACCTTAAAGGCACTTCCTTTGCGTGCCAGCCCAGTCACATAATATCTACGGCTTTTCACACACACAAGTGAATGCATGCATACTTGGTCAACAGCCATACAGGTCACACTGAGGATGTCCGTATAAACAACTTTAACACTGTTACAAATGTGCGCCACACTGTGAACCCACACCAAACAAGAATGACAAACACATTTCGGGAGAACATCCGCACCGTAACACAACATAAACACAACAGAACAAATACCCAGAACCCCTTGCAACACTAACTCTTCCGGGACGCTACAATATACACCCCCCCCCCCAACCCCCCCTCTTTTGAGCATGTCCCAAATTCCAAGCTGCTGTTTTGAGGCATGTTAAAAAAAATAATGCACTTTGTAACTTCAATAATAAATATGGCAGTGCCATGATGGCATTTTTTTCCATAACTTGAGTTGATTTATTTTGGAAAACCTTGTTACATTGTTTAATGCATCCAGCGGGGCATCACAACAAAATTAGGCATAATAATGTGTTAATTTCACGACTGTATATATCGGTATCGGTTGATATCGGAATCGGTAATTAAGAGTTGGACAATATTGGAATATCGGATATCTGCAATATCGGATATCTACTAAGATATGGATGTTGTGTTCAGGTCGTTTTGCATGTATTGATTGACCAATATAGTTTTGGTTTTAGAATCTTTAATGTACAAAATGTACCAAAGTGGCCCCCACATTCTTCAAATTTTTAGGTTTGCTGATGTCACTGGAAAAAGTTTGGACACCCCTGGGTTAAAGGATGCGATGGTGGTATCATGTAAGCAACGACAAGAAGAGTACTTATTAGGAAGCACTCTGACAGTATCTCTTTCAAAGAAACAAACAGCCATTATCTCCTCAGGCCTCTCCATTTCCTGCCCCAAGAAGCCTCACTTAGAAGTGCCTTCCCCCCCAGGGAGCTCTTTCTTGGCAAACAGGGCTGTTTATTTGACTAAAAAGGGCCGCGCTCTTCAAGCGGTTTGTCTAATTAAAATGTTGCGAAAGCATTGCGAAGCAGGCATTTTATTTAAGAGCTTTCATGGCGTCGACGCCGGGGACCGCCTTTTAGCTTTGTGCGCACCCTCCTCGCAGGGAGACGGGCTTCTCCTCGGTCGCCGGGGTGAATTTTAAACAGTCGGGAGTATCGAGTTAATCAGGGAGAACTCTGCGGGGGATATATGGGGTTGCCTCGTGACACGGGAGGACGCGCGTATGATTAACACGCCGCCGTCCCCCAGGGCATGCGGGGAATAATTGTCTTGTTTACCAACAGGTGTTTTTCATCTCGCCGCTGGAATTAACAGTTGTGGTGTGTTGGGGAAGAGTTTGGGGGGGGGGGGCTTGTCGTGTCTGACATGTAATGACTTGTAAGCAGCTCTTGTCACCGAGTACGTCGAGTCAATAGGACTTTTGACACGGAATGTGAGCAGTATTTACTCAGACCGAGTCACTATCAGACATTTGCGCTTGATATAAGTGCAAATAAAACCAAAAAGACAAAGTTTCAGAGCGAAACTCGGATTATGGGTGCTGCTAGAGTCAGGCACCTGTTTAAGGATACCACCTTGAAATTTGATAAAAAAACAATCGAACAAAGCGACTCGGTGAAGAATCTCGGAATTGTTTTCAACTAGAGATGCTTTGAAATGTAATATCGGAAATTATCGGTATCGGTTTCAACTCCCCAATTTTCCCGAGAGACTCCCGAATTTCAGTGCGCCTCCCGAAAATCTCCCGGGGCAACCATTCTCCCGAATTTCTCCCGATTTCCACCCGGACAACATTATTGGGGGCGTGCCTGAAAGGCAATACCCTTAGAGTCCTCTACAACTTGTCGTCACGGCCGCTTTTCCTCCATACAAACAGCGTGCCGGCCCAGTCACATAATATATGCGGCTTTTACACACACACAAGTGAATGCAATGCATACTTGATCAACAGCCATACAGGTCACACCGAGGGTGGCCGTATAAACAACTTTAACACTGTAACAAATATGCGCCACACTGTGAACCCACACCAAACAAGAATGACAAACACATGTCGGGAGAACATCCGCACCGTAAGACAACATAAATACAACAGAACAAATACCCAGAACCCCTTGCAGCACTAACTCTTCCGGGACCTACAATATACACCCCCGCTACCCCCCCAACTCAACCCTGCCCCCCTCAACCCCGCCCACTTCACCTCCTCATGCTCTCTCAGGGAGAGCATGTCCCAAATTCCAAGCTGCCGTTTTGAGGCATGTTAAAAAAATATAATGCACTTTGTGACTTCAATAATAAATAATGCAGTGCCATGTTGGCATTTTTTTCCATAACTTGAGTTGATTTATTTTGGAAAACCTTGTTACATTGTTTAATGCATCCAGCGGGGCATCACAACAAATTTAGGCATAATAATGTGTTAATTCCATGACTGTATATATCGGTATCTGTTGATATCGGAATCTGTAATTAAGAGTTAGACAATATCGGAATATCGGATATCGACAAAAAAGCCATTATCGGACATCTCTAGTGTTTTTTATGCATATTGCAATGCATACTTGATCAACAGCCATACAGGTCACACTGAGGGTAGCCGTATAAACAACTTTAACACTGTTACAAATATGCGCCACACTGTGAACCAAAACCAAACAAGAATGACAAACACATTTCGGGAGAACATCCGCACCGTAACACAACATAAACACAACAGAACAAATACCCAGAACCCCTTGCAGCACTAACTCTATATACACCCCCCCGCTACCGCCAAACCCCGCCCCCCCAACCCCGCCCACCTCAATCCCCCCCATCTGCTCGAATTTGGAGGTTAAAACTAAAACTAGTTAGCGTGCTCATGTTAATATGCTTAAATGCTAACATTAGGATGCTAACACTTAGCATGTTCAAGTACCAAGTTATATGAGTGAGGCGTTTCACTGCAAAAGCTAAAAACACGAAGTTAGCATCCCAATTAAGGTTTGACATATATCGATTGACCTCTCTTGTAGTGGTTTTATTACTTTTAACGTAGAAAATGTATCAAAGTGGCCCCCGCATTCTTCAATATTAACTACGATCTGCACGACAGAGTCGACAGACAGGGAAAAAAGGATTCTGTGGTCTACTTTCTTTGTCTGTCCGAAGGCAAAAATGGAAAGTGAGAAAAAGGTAAAGTAAGAGTGTGCTTCAGTTTAATCAACAGATGATTGACAGAAATTAAGAAATGCCAGAGGGATGTAAAGTTATATGATTTCATTTTTCCTCCCATTTAATAGTCTGTCATTTTATCCCTTTGGGCAAAGCACTTTACTGGAGCGCTATCATTTCAACTAGCAGCAGCAATTGTCTTCCTGCGTGTGATGAAACTGTGGCATTTTCGGTCGTCATTGGACGGCACGGACAAGGACAAAGTCATCACGGGATGAAGAGTAAAGAGGGGAAACAAGGAAAAGGGGGATGGGACTCGTAAGGGACAATGAAAGCTTAGCTTGTATTACCTTTTCACACGTCTCCCTCAGGCTGACAGGCTGCGAAAGCTGAACGTTCTGTAACACACAATTTCAACAGTTTTGTGGCACTCTGATGCAAAAGTGAGGGTGAAAATGAAACCGACAAGAGTCTGAGACAAACTTGTGAATGGACGCTTATCTTTTGTTCTCAAAGTGGGGGAACTGGCTGTCATGTCATTTCTTTTAACTTCAATGGTCTACTTCAAAATAAAATAGAAATGAATGACAATAGAACACATTTCTAGCCTTAGCAGAAATACGCAAAAACTCTTATTACGGTACTTTACGGACAACAGAGCGCACAGGAATATAAGCCGCACCCACTAAATGTTTAAAGAAAAAATGTTTTCCATATATTAGCTGCATCGGACTGTAGGTCGCTGATATTTACTAGGTGAAATAAGTTATTTACACAGAAAGATATTTGTAAATGTTTATTTACATACCTAATTGTTTTCAAACGGTGTCTGCAGTAAAACGGCTGATCAAACAAAACAGAAGTCATCGTCATGGACCCACTAGCTGCGCAAGCTAGCTCTCAAATCAGCTAAACAGACTCAATAACTCCACGGTGACGTTTTGGTGAATTCGCTGGGGAATTTGTGAAACTGAAACAATACAAAAAGTATGCCATTGTAAGGTGATAATACTAACACAGACACTTGTAAACGTGTTAGCATATTCGGTAATGCTAACACTGCTATCTTCATTATATTACGATAGCACGGGCAAATATGCATAAAAAACACTAGAGATGTCCGATAATGGCTTTTTTGCCGCTATCCGATAATCCGATATTGTCCAACTCTTAATTACCGATTCCGATATCAACCGATACCGATATATACAGTCGTGGAATTAACACATTATTATGCCTAATTTTGTTGTGATGCCCCGCTGGATGCATTAAACAATGTAACAAGGTTTTCCAAAAGAAATCAACTCAAGTTATGGAAAAAAAATGCCAACATGACACTGCCATATTTATTATTGAAGTTACAAAGTGCATTCTTTTTTTTAACATGCCTCAAAACAGCCGCTTGGAATTTGGGACATGCTCTCCCTGAGAGAGCATGAGGAGGTGAGGTGGACGAGGTTGGGGGGGGGGCAGGGTTGAGTTTAGCGGGGGGGACTTCTAGCTAGCACTTCTAGCGTCCCGGAAGAGTTAGTGCTGCAAGGGGTTCTGGGTATTTGTTGTGTTACAGTGCGGATGTGTTTGTCATTCTTGTTTGGTGTGGGTTCACAGTGTGGCGCATATTTGTAACTGTGTTAAAGTTGTTTATACGTCCACCCTCAGTGTGACCTGTATGGCTGTTGACCAAGTATGCTTGCATTCACTTGTGTGTGTGAAAAGCCGTAGATATTATGTGACTGGGCCGGCACGCAAAGACAGTGCCTTTACTTCTTCCTACGTCCGTGTACACAGCGGCGATTTAAAAAGTCATAAATTTTACTTTTTGAAACCGATACTGATAATTTTGAAACCGATACCGATAATTTCCGATATTACATTTTAAAGCATTTATCGGCCGATAATATCGGCAGTCCGATATTATCGGACATCTCTAAAAAACACTCCTACAGACATCACAAATGGGACGGTTTAGTAAGTAAGAATTGTTTTAGTTATAATTTAAAACTTATAAACAGTGCTTGTAGTGATGAATGAAGAGTCCATACAAGTGAAAACACTATGGACGGCGAGAAGACGCAACAGCACTTCTACGTCCGGTTGGAAGCACTCCATGGAAGGACACTGTAGCAGCGCCTGCAGTGAGCAAACTCGTCCAAAAGATGGCACAATACAACAATAACACACCGTTTGAGGTTTTTTTGTGTGTTTTTTTTCAACTATTAAACTATATGCATCTTGGTTATCAGCGCAGAAAAATAAATACATTTTGCACCATCGTTTTATAAGCCGCAGGGCTCAAAGCGTAGGAAAAAAGTAGCGGCTGGGGGGACTAATAATAAATACAGTGTCAGTCGGAGGGGATTATGGTTAGTGATCATCATTGAAATGCATCACCGTATTTTTCGGAGTATAAGTCGCTCCGGAGTATAAGTCGCACCGGCTGAAAATGCATAATAAAGAAGAAAAAAAACATATATGTCGCACTGGAGTATAAGTCGCATTTTTTGGGGGACATTTATTTGATAAAACCCAACACCAAAAATAGACATTTGAAAGGCAATTTAAAATAAATAAAGAATAGTGAACAACAGGCTGAATAAGTGTACGTTATATGAGGCATAAATAACCAACTGGTATGTTAACGTAACATATTATGGTAAGAGTCATTCAAATAACTATAACATATAGAACATGCTATACGTTTACCAAACAATCTGTCACTCCTAATCGCTAAATCCCATGAAATCTTATACGTCTAGTCTCTTATGTGAATGAGCTAAATAATATTATTTGATATTTTATGGTAATGTGTTAATAATTTCACACATAAGTCGCTCCTGAGTATAAGTCGCACCCACGGCCAAACTATGAAAAAAACTGTGATTTATAGTCCGAAAAATACTGTAATCGGCAATGGCAATCATGTTCTTTTTCACCAAAATTGACCGATACTTATTGGTGGCCATTTAATCAGCACATTCCTGTTTTTATGTATATCTTTATGATGTCATTTTATATTCCTTTTTTTGACGTTGTAGTTACAAATTGAAAGGATGGTACGCACGCTACCATAAAGATAAACATGTAAACCGCTTGCTTCAGACCCTGCTTTTTCTGTTCCAACCCGGGTTGCCCGCATGAGAGACGAGGATCCTAGCTACCGAGCTCTCGACCCGATCGCCGGCACTGCTCTTGAGGTCGTCAGGAAAGTACACATGGCCTGAGGCGGGTGTGAGCGAGGGCCGGGGTGTTCAGGATTAAAGGGTGTTTCTGCCGCTCTTATCTAGTGTTTGAGCACTTGATCACGGATGCGTGCCCTAATCCGGACATCGATGCGGCTCCATCAACACGCTCTCCTGGAGCAACTCGCCAACAAAAGGGGCTGGTTTAGGTTTATTGGCGCACACAACATATGCACGGACGCACTAAAGACTGTTTCCGCCATTGTTGGCTTTGATAGTTGATGCCGAACATCTAATCTCGCAAACCTCTGCTGACGGCCGTGTGAGATCTGTAAGGCATTTGTGAGAATTACAATGTGTGTGTGTGTGTGTGTGTGTGTGTGTGTGTGTGTGTGTGTGTGTGTGTGTGTGTGTGTGTGTGTGTGTGTGTGTGTGTGTGTGTGTGTGTGTGTGTGTGTGTGTGTGTGTGTGTGTGTGTGTGTGTGTGTTCTGATGCAGGTCTGTGTGTCAGGCTGGGGTTTGTTTGGAAATCTAACGGGGAGATTAAGTCAGCTTGGTTGATCACCAGTGGATTTGTTTACAGCCGGCTTCAGGCGGAGATGAGAGGCTGTTGGTGTCAGATCTGTCATGAGCAATTGCAAATGTTTGGAACTTTTCATGTGCGTCCAACGCGATGCACGCACTGCGGGACTTTAGAAATGTATCGGAAGGAAAACAAACAAGAGAGGAAGGCGGCCCGGCGCCGATTGGCCGGTCGAGCCAAAACAGTACTGGTGAGGAGGTGAAAGTAGAATGATTCAAGGCCTACTGAAAGCCACTACTAGCGACCACGCAGTCTGATAGTTTATATATCAATGATGAAATCTTAACATTGCAACACATGCCAATACGGCCGGGTTAACTTATAAAGTGCAATTTTAAATTTCACCCTAAACTTCCGGTTGAAAACGTCTATATATGATGACGTATTGCGCGTGACGTCAATCGTTGAAACGGAAGTATTGGTACCCCATTGAGTCCAATGCAAAAAAGCTCTGTTTTCATCTCAAAACTCCACAGTATTCTGGACATCTGTGTAGGTGAATCTTTTGCAATTTGTTTAATGAACAATGAAGGCTGCAGAGAAGAAAGCTGTAGGTGGGATCGGTGTATTAGCGGCTGGCTGCAGCAACACAACCAGGAGGACTTTGAGGATAGCAGACGCGCTAGCCGACGCTAGCAGCCGACCGCACGGATGATCGGGTGAAGTCCTTCGTCCTTCCGTCAATCGCTGGAACGCAGGTGAGCACGGGTGTTGATGAGCAGATGAGGGCTGGCTGGCGTAGGTGGAGCGCTAATGTTTTTATCATAGCTCTGTGAGGTCCCGTTGCTAAGTTAGCTTCAATGGCGTCGTTAGCAACAGCATTGTTAAGTTTCGCCAAGCTGGGAATTATTAACCGTGTAGTTACATGTCCATGGTTTAATAGTATTGTTGATCTTCTGTCTATCCTTCCAGTCAGGGATTTATTTATTTTGTTTCTATCTGCATTTGAGGCCGATGCTATCATGTTAGCTCAGTAGCTAAAGAGCTTCACCGATGTATTGTCGTGGAGATAAAAGTCACTGTGAATGTCCATTTCGCATTCTCGACTCTCATTTTCAAGAGGATATAGTATCCGAGGTGGTTTAAAATACAAATCCGTGATCCACAATAGAAAAAAGGAGAAAGTGTGGAATCCAATGAACCCTTGTACCTAAGTTACGGTCAGAATGAAAAAAGATATGTCCTGCACTGCACTATAGTCCTTCACTCTCACTTTCCTCATCCACAAATCTTTCATCCTCGCTCAAATTAATGGGGTAATTGTCGCTTTCTCGGTCCGAATCTCTCTCGCTGCATTGTAAACAGTGGGAAAATGTGAGGAGTCCTTCCTCCGGTGACGTCATGCTACTTCCGGTATAGGCAAGGCTTTTTTTTTATCAGCGACCAAATGTTGCGACCTTTATCGTCGTCGTTCTCTACTAAATCCTTTCAGCAAAAATATGGCAATATCGCGAAATGATCAAGTATGACACATAGAATGGATCTGCTATCCCCGTTTAAATATAAAAAAATCATTTCAGTAGGCCTTTAATACTGCATGTTTATGATGAATTGGTACTTTAAAGGGGAAGTGCACTTTTTGGGTAATTTTGCATCTCTTTCACAATCGTTATGAGAGACAAGAAGACATTTTGCATTCTAACATAAGAATCGGCGGGTCTAGCAATGCAGCTAATGGGAGCAATCAATTCTACCTCTAATACACTTTAAAAATGCATTCAAATTAACCAATACTTCATTTAAGTTCCGTAACCTGTAAAATAACCAAGCTGTAGCGACATTGTTATTGTTAGAGTGAACACAGAGGAACTATTTTTCTAGCGTAGTAACACGTTGCCATGCTTTGGTATCAGCTGTAAAAGATAAGTACGGAAAGAGAAAAGCTATCTTCTACGTCAGCACCAAACGCGTTTGAGTGTGTAATGCACACCACAAGGCAATAAGACACCAATCTGTACTGAGTGAAAAACATGAACAATCATATTACAGCATCTGTAAAGTATTATTTCATGTTTTGTTTGTACACAGCTAGCCAGACAGCATATGTACTGTAGTTGTAATAACACGCATGACATGCTGCGTTTATCATGATCAATATAAAGTGCAACCCACTCGATGGACAGTTGTGTGTTTGGTCCAGCTGGCCTGGGACGTTTTTTCCGGTTTATTTGGGTAAGCACTCCATTTATGTCAAAATAGCTTGGTTTCAAATTCGACATTTTGCAGCTTCAAGTCACTTCCACCTCACTCTCTCAGCTTCAGTCTGCTCAAACGTTTCACCCTCTTATTCGTGCTGGCTTCTAGAAACAGTCGTTCATCCTCCGTATATTTAAGAAAGATAAGGTTGGGAATCCACATTTGTCCAAAAATAGCGGTGTTCATTGTTTGTTATCCATTCTGCCATCATTAGAACACACACTCGCGTTTGTTTCCGGAAGTAGGAACACATTTGCTGCTGGAAGTCGGAAGTGCGCTGCTATGGAAACGAAAATCAATGCGCGGAAAAAAATCTATCATGATTGAAATGATCAAAATACTGTAAATATTGTACATATTACAAATTATGAACGTGTCTGTTACAACATTATAAATATACTTGCAGTGTGTATATAAAAACATATTACCGTATTTTTCTGACTATAAGTCGCAGTTTTTTTCATAGTATCGCCGGGTGTGCAACTTATACTCAGGAGCGACTTATGTGTGAAATTATTAACACATTACCGTAGAATATCAAATATTATTATTTAGCTCATTCACGTAAGAGACTAGACGTATAAGATTTCATGGGATTTAGCAATTAGGAGTGACAGATTGTTTGGTAAACGTATAGCATGTTCTATATGTTATAGTTATTTGAATGACTCTTACCATAATATGTTACGTTAACATACCAGGCACGTTCTCAGTTGCTTATTTATGCGTCATATAACGTACACTTATTCAGCCTGTTGTTCACTATTCTTTATTTATTTTAAATTGCCTTTCAAATGTCTATTCTTGGTGTTGGGTTTTATCAAATAAATTTCCCCAAAAAATGTGACTTATACTCCAGTGCGACTTACATATGTTTTTTTCCTTCTTTATTATGCATTTACGGCCGGTGCGACTTATACTCCGGAGAGACTTATACTCCAAAAAATACGGTACATATTGTTATGAAGGTGTCTGTTACTACATTATATATATACTTGCAGTGTGTATATAAAACATTGATGTAGGGTTTTGAAGTTGTTTTAGAGGGCTTTGAAGGCTACAACGGTGACTCCCATTAGCCGCATCTTCCAAGAATTTATCATCTTCAAAATAAAAAAAATTAAAAAAACATATGGAAGGCGCCATCATCCTGTCTAGAAACATATACTACTATTTAAGTCTCACTTGACTGACTACACTAGAGCAAGCCCGGTCACAGGCAATTACAATGTCTGTTAGTCCGGGTGAGGAGTCAGTTAAGCTAGAACTAGCCAGCGCCAGGCTGGATAATCCATGTACGCATAGCAATTCTCTTAGAATAATACACAATTCACATAATGTTTTTTCGGTTTTGTCTGTGTCAGAGGTGGACATGCATTCTACTGAGGTGGCAAATTATGATATGTCCAGTCTATTGCAGCACCAAGCAAACAATCGGAAAATTCCCGTCATATCAATTCCTAGATATGGTCGAAACTATTTAAAGTGCACTACGCATAATAAACGCAACATTGTTAATATTGCTACTACGGATAATCTTAACAAAAATTCGTCAAAAAAGCCCAATACCTACAATATGGGCTTTTTAAACATAAGATCATTGTCTCCCAAGGCGTTATTAGTTAATGAGGTCATTAGAGACAACAATCTTAACGTCATTGGTCTTAGCGAAACCTGGCTCAAACCAGACGATTTTTTTGCGCTCAATGAGGCATCTCCTCCTAACTATACGAATGCGCATGTTGCCCGTCCTCTTAAAAGGGGAGGGGGTGTCGCACTAATATACAATGAAAATTTCAACCTTACCCCTAACCTAAATAATAAATATAAATCGTTTGGGGTGCTTACTATGAGGTCTGTCACATCGCTACCTCTCGACCTGGCTGTTATCTACCGCCCCCCTGGGCCCTATTCGGACTTTATCAGTGAATTCTCAGAGTTCGTTGCTGATCTAGTGACGCACGCCGACAATATAATCATAATGGGGGACTTTAATATCCATATGAATACCCCATCGGGCCCTCAGTGCGGTGCGCTCCAAACCATAATTGATAGCTGTGGTCTTACACAAATAATACATGAACCCACGCATCGCAACGGTAATACAATAGATCTAGTGCTTGTCAGGAGTGTGTCACCACCTCCAAAGTTATGATACTTCCATATACTAAAGTAATGTCCGATCATTACCTTAAAAAATTTTAAGTTTTGACTCATTGTCAACAAGCTAATAATAATAATAACTGCTATAGCGGCCGCAACATTAATGCTGCCACAACGATGACTCTTGCTGACCTACTGCCTTCGGTAATGGCACCATTCCCAAATTGTCGGCTCTATTGATAACCTCACTAACAACTTTGACGATGCCTTGCGCGAAATTATTGATAGTATAGCACCGCTAAAGCAAAAAAGGGCCCCTAAAAGGCGCACCCCATGGTTTACAGAAGAAATTACAGCTCATAAATTATCATGTAGAAAGCTGGAACGCAAATGGCGCGCGACTAAACTTGAGGTTTTCCATCAAGCATGGAGTGATAGTTTAATAACTTATAAACGCATGCTTACCTTAGCTAAAGCTAAATACTACTCAAATCTCATCCGCCTCAACAAAAACGATCCTAAATTTCTTTTTAGTACAGTAGCATCGCTAACCCAACAAGGGACTCCTCCCAGTAGCTCCACCCATTCGGCAGATGACTTTATGAATTTCTTTAATAAGAAAATTTAACTCATTAGAAAGGAGATTAAAGACAACGCATCCCAGCTACAACTGGGTTCTATTAACACAAATACGACTGTATATACGACGGATACCGCCCTCCAAAATAGTCTCTCTATTTTTGATGAAATAACATTAGAGGAATTATTACAGCGTGTAAGTGGGATAAAACAAACAACATGTTTACTTGACCCACTTCCTGGGAAACTTATCAAGGAGCTTTTTGTATTATTAGGTCCATCAGTGTTAAATATTATAAACTTATCACTTTCCTCCGGCACTGTTCCCCTAGCATTCAAAAAAGCGGTTATTCATCCTCTGCTCAAAAGACCTAACCTCGATCCTGACCTCATGGTAAACTACCGACCGGTCTCCCAGATTCCGTTTATTTCCAAAATTCTCGAAAAAATTGTAGCACAGCAGCTAAATGAACACTTAGTGACTAACAATCTCTGTGAACCTTTTCAATCCGGTTTCAGGGCAAATCACTCTACGGAGACAGCCCTCGCAAAAATGACTAATGATCTATTGCTAACGATGGATTCTGATGCGTCATCTATGTTGCTGCTTCTTGATCTTAGCGCCGCTTTCGATACCGTCGATCATAATATTTTATTAGAGCGTATCAAAACGCGTATTGGGATGTCAGACTTAGCCTTGTCTTGGTTTAACTCTTATCTTACTGACAGGATGCAGTGTGTCTCCCATAACAATGTGACCTCGGACTATGTCAAGGTAACGTGCGGAGTTCCCCAGGGTTCGGTTCTTGGCCCTGCACTCTTTAGTATTTACATGCTGCCGCTGGGTGACATCATACGCAAATACGGTGTTAGCTTTCACTGTTATGCTGATGACACTCAACTCTACATGCCCCTAAAGCTGACCAACACGCCGGATTGTAGTCAGCTGGAGGCGTGTCTTAATGAAATTAAACAATGGATGTCCGCTAACTTTTTGCAACTCAACGCTAAGAAAACGGAAATGCTGATTATCGGTCCTGCTAGACACCAACATCTATTTAATAATACCACCTTAACATTTGACAACCAAACAATTAAACAAGGAGACTCGGTAAAGAATCTGGGTATTATCTTCCACCCAACTCTCTCGTTTGAGTCACACATTAAGAGTGTTACTAAAACGGCCTTCTTTCATCTCCGTAATATTGCTAAAATTCGTTCCATCTTGTCCACTAGCGATGCTGAGATCATTATTCATGCGTTCGTTACGTCTCGTCTCGATTACTGTAACATATTATTTTCGGGTCTCCCTATGTCTAGCATTAAAAGATTACAGTTGGTACAAAATGCGGCTGCTAGACTTTTGACAAAAACAAGAAATTTTGATCATATTACGCCTATACTGGCTCACTTGCACTGGCTTCCTGTGCACCTGAGATGTGACTTTAAGGTTTTACTACTTACGTATAAAATACTACACGGTTTAGCTCCAGCCTATCTCGCCGATTGTATTGTACCATATGTCCCGACAAGAAATCTGCGTTCAAAGAACTCCGGCTTATTAGTGATTCCCAGAGCCAAAAAAAAGTCTGCGGGCTATAGAGCGTTTTCTATTCGGGCTCCAGTACTCTGGAATGCCCTCCCAGTAACAGTTAGAGATGCTACCTCAGTAGAAGCATTTAAGTCCCATCTTAAAACTCATTTGTATAATCTAGCCTTTAAATAGACACCCCTTTTTAGACCAGTTGATCTGCCGTTTCTTTTCTTCTCTCCTGTCCCTTGGGAGGGGGAGTTGCATAGGTCCGGTGGCCATGGATGAAGTGCTGGCTGTCCAGAGTCGGGAACCCGGGTGGACCACTAGCCTGTGCATCGGTTGGGGACATCTCTGCGCTGCTGACCCGTCTCCGCTTGGGACGGTTTCCTGCTGGCCCCACTATGGACTGGACTCTCGCTGATGTGTTGGATCCACTGTGGACTGGACTTTCACAATATTATGTCAGACCCACTCGACATCCTTTGCTTTCGGTCTCCCCTAGAGGGTGGGGGGGGTTACCCACATATGCGGTCCTCTCCAAGGTTTCTCATAGTCATTCACCGACGTCCCACTGGGGTGAGTTTTTCCTTGCCCGTATGTGGGCTCTGTACCGAGGATGTCGTTGTGGCTTGTGCAGCCCTTTGAGACACTTGTGATTTAGGGCTATATAAATAAACATTGATTGATTGATTGATATGTGTTCTTGTCTCTGGTGATTGTAAACGAAAGGCAAACTTGAAAAAAAAAGTGCAGTTCCCCTCTGAGTGCACTAGTGTGGTGATTGTAGTACACTAAGGATGAGCAATTGGCTAGATTTGTTTTTATATAGTAATGTTATTTTTCACTAAATGTGAATTGTATGTAAATCACTTTGTGTATAGTTTGCCTGTAGCGATAAAAATATTCCATGCAACAGTTATCGTTACCAAAATAACCACTGTTATCATTATTATCACAGTATTGTTGAATGTGTTCAAAAAGTACACTCACTGCAATCTATTGACAGAGTTATTTTTTTAAATAACAGAAAGAGACACTGTTAAAACTCCCACTATTTTGCATGTTATGTGTTTCTGACTCTTCACTGATAGTGTTACAGTCTTAATATTTTATATGTTTTAATTGTTAAGCTTTTGTTGTTTTAAATATTGTTTTTTTACTTTAGCACTTTAAGATGTATGTAAATGAATAGTGTGTAACAAATAAAATGTAATTATTATTATTTATTTATTTTTGGTGAATTGAATACCGTATTTTCCTGACTATGAGCTGCTACTTTTTTCCTACACTTTGAAGTCAGCGGCTTATGAAACGGTGCGGCTAATTTATAGATTTTTCTTAGGTTACGGCCATGTTTTGTGTTCAACAAATAGTTTTCAACACCGACAGCAACACTGAAAAGGTGTGTTATTGTTTGTGCTATAGCGGCATCTGTTGGACGAGTTCGCTCACTGCAGGTGCTGCGGGTCAAAAATGTACTTCCTGTTTCGTGCCTTTAACCGGAAGTATGTCCCATTTCAGCTACTATTCGTCTATAGCGTTTCTGCTCGAAAGGATTTTTCATACATCACTCCAAGCAACGTTTGTAAGTTTTACAATGTAACTAAAACATTCCTTCCTTACTAAACCATCCCATGTGTGATGTCAGTGTTTTTGTGCATATTTTTACGTGCTAACATCGGTAGCATTAGTGACTATGCTATCACATTTGCAACTGTAGTATTGTTTACTTACGATGGCATTATTTTTGTATTGTTTCAGTTTTGTAAATTCACCAAAACATCACTGTGGCGTTGTTTAGCTGATTGAAGAGCTAGCTTCCGCAGCTAGTTTTTTTTGCCGTGTGACAGGTACCGTAAATAAACATTTACAAATTATTTTGTACCGGTATATATCTGCGGCTTATGGTCCCGTGCAGCTAACATGTAAAAATATGTATTTCTTCTCAAATTTAGTGGATGCAGCTTATATACTTATAGCCAGGGAAGTACGGTATCTTAGTTGTTCAGACAGAAATGTAAGTTTAGATTGGGGTATGTTGTTTCTTAATGGGGAAAGTTGTTAATGCCTCTTGTACTCATTTTAGCATTTAAGCTAGCGAGCTGGCACCAGTCAGTCCAAGAGTTAATAATAATAATAATAATAATAATAATAATACCTGGGATTTATATAGCGCTTTTCTAAGTACCCAAAGTCGCTTTACATGTTAAAAACCCATCATTCATTCACACCTGGTGGTGGTAAGCTACTTTTGTAGCCGCAGCTGCCCTGGGGTAGACTGACGGAAGCGTGGCTGCCAATTTGCGCCTACGGCCCCTCCGACCACCACATATCATTCATTCAACATTCATTCACCGGTGTGAGTGGCACCGGGGGCAAGGGTGAAGTGTCCTGCCCAAGGACACAACGGCATGGTAAGAGGCGGGGAGCGAACCTGCAACCCTCAGGTTTCTGACACGGGCGCTCTACCCACTACGCCATGCTTCAGTTATCAGTCACATTTTTTCGATTAATTTTAATTTAAAACTGTAATACTAACTGTTGGGAGTTTTACCACAGTTTTCATTAATACCGTTAACCGCTATGTCCCTAATTGGTTGATCTGTTTGCTGTGACAACTGAACAGTACATACTGTGTCTAGAAGAAACTGAACAAGAAAACAAATACAGCTTAGCACCGCTGCAAAATCCAATTTTATGGCCAGCAACCAAGACGTAGACAACATTTCCAAATTTCAATCAATCAATCAATCAATGTTTATTTATATAGCCCTAAATCACAAGTGTCTCAAAGGGCTGTACAAGCCACAACGACATCCTCGGTAGAGACCACATACGGGCAAGGAAAACTCACCCCAGTGGGACGTCAATGTGGATGACTATGAGAAACTATGGAATGCCCCCCCCCCCCCCCCCCCTCTAGGGGAGACCGAAAGCAATGGATGTGGAGTGGGTCTGACATAATATTGTGAAAGTCCAACACATCAGCGAGAGTCCAGTCCATAGTGGGGCCAGCAGGAACCATCCCGAGTGGAGACGGGTCAGCAGCGTAGAGATGTCCCCATCTGATGAACAGGCTAGCGGTCCACCCCGGGTTTGGAGCAGAGTAGAAAAGAAAAGAAAAGAAACGGCAGATCAACTGGTCTAAACAGGGAGTCTATTTAAAGGCTAGAGTATACAAATGAGTTTTAAGATGAGACTTAAATGCTTCTACTGAGGTAGCATCTCTAACTTTTACCGGGAGGGCATTCCAGAGTACTGGAGCCCCAATAGAAAACGCTCTATAGCCCGCAGACTTTTTTTGGGCTGTGGGAATCACTAATAAGCCGGAGTTCTTTGAACGCAGATTTCTTGCCGGGACATATGGTACAATACAATCGGCGAGATAGGCTGGAGCTAAACCGTGTAGTATTTTATACGTAAGTAGTAAAACCTTAAAGTCGCATCTTAGGTGCACAGGAAGCCAGTGCAAGTGAGCCAGTATAGGCGTAATATGATCAAACTTTCTTGTTTTTGTCAAAAGTCTAGCAGCCGCATTTTGTACCATCTGTAATCTTTTAATGCTAGACATAGGGAGGCCCGAAAATAAAACGTTACAGTAATAGAGACGAGATTTAACGAACGCATGGATAATGATCTCAGCATCGCTTGTGGACAAAATGGGACGAATTTTAGCGATATTACGGAGATGAAATAAGGCCGTTTTAGTAACACTTTTAATGTGCGACTCAAACGAGAGAGTTGGGTCGAAGATAATACCCAGATTCTTTACCGAGTCGCCTTGTTTAATTGTTTGGTTGTCAAATGTTAAGGTGGTATTATTAAATAGATGTTGGTGTCTAGCAGGACCGATAATCAGCATTTCCGTTTTCTTAGCGTTGAGTTGCAAAAAGTTAGCGGACATCCATTGTTTAATTTCATTAAGACACGCCTCCAGCTGACTACAATCCGGCGTGTTGGTCAGCTTTAGGGGCATGTAGAGTTGAGTGTCATCAGCATAACAGTGAAAGCTAACACCGTATTTGCGTATGATGTCACCTAGCGGCAGCATGTAAATACTAAAGAGTGCAGGGCCAAGAACCGAACCCTGGGGAACTCCGCACGTTACCTTAACATAGTCCGAGGTCACATTGTTATGGGAGACACACTGCATCCTGTCAGTAAGATAAGAGTTAAACCAAGACAAGGCTAAGTCTGACATCCCAATACGTGTTTTGATACGCTCTAATAAAATATTATGATCAAGAGTATCGAAAGCGGCTCTAAGATCAAGAAGCAGCAACATAGATGACGCATCAGACTCCATCGTTAGCAATAGATCATTAGTCATTTTTGCGAGGGCTGTCTCCGTAGAGTGATTTGCCCTGAAACCGGATTGAAAAGGTTCACAGAGATTGTTAGACGCTAAGTGTTCATTTAGCTGCTGTGCTACAATTTTTTCGAGGATTTTCGAGATAAACGGAAGGTGGGACACCGGCCGGTAGTTCACCATGAGGTCAGGATCGAGGTTAGGTCTTTTGAGTAGATGATGAAAAACCGCTTTTTTGAATGCTAGGGGAACAGTGCCGGAGGAAAGTGATAAGTTTATAATATTTAACACTGATGGACCTAATAATACAAAAAGCTCCTTGATAAGTTTCCCAGGAATTGGGTCAAGTAAACATGTTGTTTGTTTTGTCCCATTTACACATTTTGACAATTCCTCCAATGTTATTTCATCAAAGAGAGAAACTATTTTGGAGGGCAGTATCCGTCGTATATACAGTCGTATTTGTGTTTATAGAACCCAGTTGTAGCTGAGATGCATTGTCTTTAATCTCTTTTCTAATGACTTCAATTTTCTTATTAAAGAAATTCATAAAGTCATCTGCTGAGTGGGTGGAGCTACTGGGAGGAGTCCCTTGTTGGGTTAGCGATGCTACTGTACTAAACAGAAATTTAGGATCATTTTTGTTGAGGTGGATGAGATTTGAGTAATATTTGGCTTTAGCTGAGGTAAGCATGCGTTTATAAGTTATTAAACTATCACTTGATGGAAAACCTTAAGTTTAGTCGCACGCCATTTGCGTTCCAGCTTTCTACATGATAATTTCTGGGCTTTAGTTTCTTCTGTAAACCATGGGGTACGCCTTTTAGGGGCCCTTTTTAGCTTTAGCGGTGCTACAATATCAATGGTGTCGCGCAGGGCGTCATTGAAGTTGTTAGTGAGGTTATCAATAGAGCCCACATAATTTGGGAATGGTGCCATTACCGAAGGCAGTAGGTCAGTAAGAGTCGTCGTTGTGGCAGCATTAATGTTGCGGCTGCTATAGTAGTTATTATTATTATTATTAGTTTGTTGACAATAAGTCAGAACTTCGAATTTTATAAGGTAATGGTCGGACATTACTTTAGTGTACGGGAGAATTGTAACTTTAGAGGTGGTGACACCCCTGACAAGCACTAGATCTATCGTATTACCGTTGCCATGCGTGGGTTCATTTATTATTTGTGTAAGACCACAGCTATAAATTATAGTCTGGAGCGCCACGCATGGAGGGTCCGATGGGGTATTCATATGGATATTAAAGTCCCCCATTATGATTATATTGTTGGCGTGCGTCACTAGATCAGCAACAAACTCTGAGAATTCACTGATGAAGTCCGAATAGGGCCCAGGGGGGCGGTAGATAACAGCCAGGTGGAGAGGCAGCGGTGTGACAAACCTCAAAGTGAGCACCTCAAACGAGTTATATTTATTATTTAGGTTAGGTGTAAGATTATAGTTTTCATTGTATATTAGTGCGACACCCCCTGCCCTTTTAAGAGGTCGGGCAACATGTGTATTGGTATATCCAGGAGGAGATGCTTCATTTAGCGCAAAAAAATCGTCTGGTTTGAGCCAGGTCTCGGCGAGACCAACAACGTCAAGTTTGTTGTCTCTAATGACTTCATTAACTAATAGCGTTTTGGACGATAATGATCTTATGTTTAAAAAGCCCATATTATAGGTAGTGGGCTGTTTTGAGGATTGTTTGTTGAAATTATCCGAAGTAGCAATATTAATAATGTTGCGTTTATTATGCATATTGCACTTTAAATAGTTTCGACCATATCTAGGAATTGATACAACGGGGATATTCAGATTGTTTGCTTGATGTTGCGATAAACTGAACGCATCATAGTTAGCTACCTCGGTACAATGTATGTCTGCCTCTGACACGGTCACAAAAGAAAAAACATTATGTGAGTTGTGTTTTATTCTAAGAGAATTGCTATGTGTGCAGGGATTATCCAGCCTGACGCCGGCTAGTTCTAGTTTAAATGGCGTCTTACCCGGAGACTCCACGTTTCTTTGGTTAGCTTTTCTCTTTGTTGTTAGCCCAGCTCGGCATCCCCGCTTCTGCTTCCGCTCGCACCGCTTATGTCGTCTCCATTGGCGGTCCCCGCTAGCACTTGACTCCGCTGCTACAAAGGCCGCTCGATGTAGCCCACGAAGTATTCCCATGCTAGCGAGGAGGTCCACCGTACATGCATCTTTCAGTCTATAACGACCCGATCCATCCACATCCAGAATTGTCTGTCGGTCATATGTGATCACAGAGTGTTCACGCTTTGAGCCAGCCATGAAATTGACAGAAATGACGGGCGTTTTTTGCCAAATCGCTCTACACTCCCAAGAGCATTAGTGAGCCGCAGCATTCCCATGCGCCGCCATTTTAGTCACACAATTTGTTTTTTCCTTTCCACAAGATGAAACATTAAAGGTACAGTAGCATAAAAGCACTAAAGTCTACCAATAGAGTTCTACAAAGCAACACCATTCATCCATTATCTGTAGCGCTTCTTAGTCGGAGGTAAACTGCAACCTATCCCACACCCTAGACTGGCCATCAGTCGATCCCACGACACATACTAACAACCATTCAGAGGTTAGCATGCATGTTCTTAGAATTGGAGAGAAGACCGGAGTACACAGTGAAAATCCACGCACAGCGTCAACATACAAACTCCTCACAGAAATGTTCCA
Organism: Entelurus aequoreus; assembly: GCF_033978785.1. Taxonomy (NCBI): domain Eukaryota; kingdom Metazoa; phylum Chordata; class Actinopteri; order Syngnathiformes; family Syngnathidae; genus Entelurus; species Entelurus aequoreus. The sequence goes on from NC_084739.1 coordinate 79,743,721, forward strand.
ATTGCATTTCAAACTCTGATCTCCAGAATCGGAGGCAGACGTGCTGACCACTATTCCAACATGCCGCTCATAAATAAATTGAATTAACATTAACAACTAAAGAGTGCTCTGTTTTCAATAGGGATGGGGACACTGAGCTGATAATAATAACTGCTGTCCACTTGTTATATCTTGTTTTCTTACACCCTTGAGTATCATTCGCCATTATTATAGAAGACACTTAGGGATTTGGTTGATTTCAGGACTTCAGTCATCAACAATTGCATCATCAGAGAAATGGACATTGAAACAGTGTAGGTCTGACTTGGTAGGATATGTACAGCTAACAGTGAACATAGTGAGCTCAGAAAGCATAAGAACAAGTATATACATTTGATTATTTACATTTGATTATTTACAATCCGGGGAGGTGGGATGTGCAGGTGAGTTAAGGGGAGTTGAGGCGTTAAGGTGAATCTGTCAGTCTTGTCTTTTGTTGAGTCCGACAAAGTATTGTACTTATTACACATCACCTCTTTTATTGTAACGTGCATCTTAGTTGTAGTTTTCATTACCGATTTGTGGGAATTGCGATGTAAAATCGCTAATGCTAATCAGTAGCATGTATATGACATACCCAATGTAAATTAGCATCGAGCTATAACATTTTTTTAAAAGTGGAACCATACTGTATTTGCAAACATTTTCTATTAGGCATGCTTGCTTTGTTAGCAACATTACTGAGAGGCTTACCGCTACAAATGTGCCTGATTGTCCGCCAACTGTGTTCGAGCCAATGTCAACTGAACACAATGTTACATGCAACCAAGGTATGCAAATATAGTATAATTTGATTTTACGTAAATCAGTACTCGGTAGTACAGATGGAATTCGGTCGGTACCTGTAAAAAGTACAGAATATCGTTCCTATCCCTAGTTTTAAAAGTAACAGAACCCGTTGGAAAACCGAACAAGGCGAAGTAAACATATGGACAGCCACAAAACTGTGCAAAATCTACAAAACTCTCGGAACAAGCTAGGGTTGTCCCGATACAAATATATTGGTACTGGTACTAAAATGTATTTTGATACTTTTATACTTTTCTAAATAAATGGGACCACAACAAATGGTAATACCAGCTTTCATCTAATTAAACATATTCTTTTTATTGCTATCAAAGGACAATTTTGGCATTAAATAATATAGTGAACAAACTTGACAACTTCACTTTTAGTAATAAAACAGCAAACAGGTTACAATGTCTCCTAATTTGGCTGCTGACGTATGCAATAACATATTGTCTAATTTCTCACTGTATTATTTTGTCAAAATTATGAGGGACAAGCAGTAGAAAATGGATTATTAACATTTTGTTCATTTACTGTTAATATCTGGTTAATTTCTGTTTTAACATGTTCTATCTACACTACTGATAAGATTTAATAATCACTTACTTTTCTGTTGTTTTGATACTTTACATAAGTTTTGGGTGATACCACAAACTTAAGTATCGATCCTATACCAAGTAGTTACAAGGTCATACATTGGTCATATTTAAAGTCCTCATGTGTCACGAAATGTATTTCCTGAGTTTATAAATATAATTTAAATAGAAAAAAAAGATTTTGTGTTGATAAAAAATCTTGATGTAATCATTGTAGTATCGACTAGATATGGATCTTGTACTTGTATCCTTTTGTTTACATTCAGGAGCGCTAGCTTGCTGTTAGCCGTTAGCTATTGTATCCTTGTACGGTGTGTAGTGAAGCGTGTTTAGTTATTCCTCGTCCTGCAGGGATGATACTTGTAAGAAACATAGTTTATTTGTCACAATGGAGGCGAAGATAAGTGATGTAGAAGTAGTTAAAACACTACGGAGAGACGCTAGCCGCGAGCTAGATATTAGCTAGCTATGTTTTAGAGCACCGCTTGCAGAGCAGCGCTTTAGTGTTTATAGCTCCACCTTTATCGTTAGGTTTAAAGCCAAAATATGTCCATTCTCCATCTTCTGTCTTTACACTGTTTCTGCTTGCAAGTGCTGTGTGTGCTAACATGCGACTAACATGCACCGCGGCCTGTATGCCAGCATTGTCACCACAGGCTTACATTATGTAGATTAAACATAAAAGTACCGGTATTTTTAAAAAGCAATATAGTACCGTTTCTAATTCATTAGTACCGCAGTACTTTATTAGTACCGGTATATCGTACAACGATATAATGGACTGTTCCATCAAAAGGTACAATCGCATAAGCCACGTGTGCATGGACAACATTTATTTAATCTGATCATCATTGAGATTAGAATGTTCCTGTGTACGTGGACCTTGAAAAACATTATCTGATTATGACGTGCATTTTCATGCATCACACCTTAAATCGGAATACTTTGACATGCGCAGAACCTAACTTAAACGGAAAGGTGTGTTATTTGTGCTATGGCGCCATCTTTTGGACGAGTTCGCTCACTGCAGGTGCTTAAGAATAAGTTGACTTCCACTGTAAACAGCCATGGCTTTGTGCATTTCTGCTTGTCCAACATTCTCACGGTATTTGTTATTTTTTCCTTCCGTTCACTACTTTTGTTTTACCTCTCTTTTTGAAATGGAGCGGTTCTGTGCTTTTTATGTTGTGATTATGTTACGACGTTCTGTGTTTGTGTCTGAGGCTAGCAGTTAGCACTTGGAGTAGCTGTTATGCCATGAATAAAACAGCTCGTTAAAACAACTGGATCCCTTCTTTTATTGTTACATCGACACATGACACCCCAGACCATCCTTTTTTTTTTTTTGCGAGTCTCGTTTTAAAGCAACAAACTCAACATTATATAACGTTACTTCAGTATATGTTGACGATTGCTTCATTCCGAGACTAATAAATTTAGTCCCACCTCCACTACCAAAGTATAGCTGACATCAAAGACATGTGCAATAAGGGTCATTCTAACCCGAATTTCAGAAGATGTCACACCGCGGTGAGGGATGTCTTGTCTTGGTTTCTTCTGTCTTGTGAATTGCATGTTTTAGTTTGAAAAGTAACTCCTCTCGTTTCAGATCACTTGCCCTTCCTTTTGTGTCATCAGTCTGACGTCATCCCTGACCCCTGATTGTTTCCACCTGTTCCCCATTACCCTCATGTGTCTTATAAGCCCACGCCTCCCTTTGTTCTGTGCCAGATTGTCTTGTTTATTCGTGCCTCTCTAGCTTCCTGTCCATGCCTTGCCTCGTCTCGTGTTTGAATACCTTGATCCTGAATTCCTTCGTTGCTATTTCGAGTTTTCTTTTTCTCGTCTTCGGCAGAGTGATTTTGTGTTATTTAGTTTTACAGCCGAAGTGGTGAGTTTTCAGTTTTTTTTACAGTTCTTTTTCTTCAATTTTTTGAGTGACATTTTTTGTTAACCTTTATTAGATTAGAGAAAGTGTAGAAGTTTCATAGCCATTATTTCTTCCTCCCGTTGGAGCGTTTTGTGTTTATAATAAGTTTCATAGAAAAAACGGCGCCAAGTATAGTTCGTCATTGTTTTTGTGTTTTCTTTCTTTCGGAGTGATTTTCGGTTGTTCCTTTTTTTTGGAACCTTTTTCACCGACTAGTTTAGTTATAGCCTATATTGAATTGCCCTGACTCTGGAGGTGAAAGGAAGCTTTCAAAATAAAAGCCTGCCGAATTATTCCCTACTCTGCATCTGAGTCCGATCTTTTGACCAAGCCTGACAGAAGAAGTGTTTTCATGTTCTACAATCCAAATGACTTTCGGCATGAATTCTGTTTCTATCGGAATTAAATTTCGATCCGAACGTGTGTGATCCGGTCAGAATATTCCGAATGCCGTGTTTTATTCCGGTTAAGCTTTTAATCCGATTAAATGTGTCCATGTGCACATAGCTACTGCAAATTTAGTGTTACCAGTGGAACCAAAGTGTTGTTGCTAACTAACCAAATTAAAGATGACTAAAAAGTGGTGCCGTAAAAGATGTAATTCCATCCAAATCGTGGTTTGTATTTATTGCGATTCTGAATCGATTCTTAATTTTTAAGAATTTATTTAATAAATGATGTTTTTTAGACCGTCTCCGTGCTTGCTTACTGCGAGAATACATCAGCAGAGAATCGGTTTGAATCGAGAATCATGCTGAATGGAATCGGCGCCCCAAGAATCAAATTGACTGGTGAGTTGGTGTAAGATCCTCATCCCTACCAAACATGCTGACGTACGTGCTGGCTACTTTCACTGTCATAAGACGAGCTGTGCAAACATCAATAACCCAGATGCTAGCAGGAGATGTGGTAGCAAATGTCACGTAATCAAGTAATGAACTGGACACAAGCGTAAAGTGAGTCCATAGGCGGATCTATCCAAATTCATTTAACAACGTCTTGAGCCGGACTCTCTGGGCTGTTTGAGTGGGAGTACAAACAAATGCAATAAACAAAAAAAAAGGGACCATTTGCCCCCCCTCCGCCCTCGTTAGCCATCTGACAGGACTGTACATCATAGTCTTATATGGGCTCTAATTGCAAGTGACAGCTCTGTGTGCGTTTCGTGGCGTGGTGGTCAGTGTTTTTTGTTTTGTTTTTTTAGAAAATTGACATCCCACACACACAAAAGGGGGATTGGGGGGGTCTGGAGTCTGGACTTGGCGACAGAGATGTAGTCTGGCTCCCACAGCAGAACCATTACTAGACTGGTTCTGCTGTGAGTGTTTGGATATTAGCTTTAAAGAGTGTGCAGGAGTGTGGTTAGTTTTGTTTTTGTACTGCTACATTTTACATTCTATTTCTACAGTATATCAAAATTGTGTTTATTTCACATGTACAGTTAATGTATGCACGTCACTAAAAAAAAAAGGTTTTGCTTAAGAAGTTATGCTATAAATCGTAAGCAGTGCCGACACAAAACTGGAGTCGCCGCTCTGACAAAAAACGAAAATCACAGACTAAACACTGATGACCTCTGTGCTGACCTCCAACACACACACACACACTTATGTTGCCATATCACTTGAGGACATGGACTCAGATCCATTTCCTGCAGACGTCAAAATGATTTAACTTGTGAGCTTTTTTCTTCGTGAGACACAAATGTGACTTTGATGTCTGCCGAGATCTGCATCTCTTTATTTTTCAGTCATGTTTCATGTATACTTCATATTCCGAATGGAAATACAGTTTAGTCAGTTAAAGGGGCTGTTTGCAACTGGCTCAAAGTTACCTTTTTCAAACCAAAAAATTTGCTTTTATCACCATTAGTCGTTTAACAATTAGTGTAAATTCTGGACTACTTTTTTCTTACACTTTGAACCCTGCGGCTTATAAAAAACTGCGCGTCTAATTTATTTAAGAATTGTTCTTTGCTGACGGCCATAACTCAAACAGGTTTCAAAAAAAAAGAAAAGAAAAGACACTTGTGCTATTGTTTGCGCTATAGCGCCATCTTTTGGACAAGGTGCCGCAACGCTGCAGTGCCCTTCCATTTAGTGCTTTCAACTGGAAGTAGAAGTGCCATTTCATTTAATCGCCCATAGCGTTTCTTAATTCATCACTCCAAGCAACATTTGCAAGTTTGACAATATACCTAAAAACAATTCTTACTTACTAAATCGTTTTTTCACACATATTTGTATGTGTTATCATAATGTAATGAAGCTAGCGTCGTTAGCATTAGCAAATATGCTAACACGTTTACAAGTGTCTGTGTTAGTATTATTGACTTCAAATGGCATTATTTTTGTAAGGTTTCAGTTTCACAAATTCCTCAGTAAATTCACCAAAACATCACCGTGGAGTTATTGAGTCTGTTTAGCTGATTGGAGAGCTAGACTTCTGTTTTGTTTGATCAGCTGTTTTACTGCCGTTTTACAGACACCGTTTAAAAACAATTAACGTATGTCAAAAATTATTTACAAAATCGTTCTGAGTAAATAACTCATTTCACAACGTATATATATATATATATGTATATGTATATATATATGTATAGACAGATAGGCATCTTATAGTTGGGTGTGGCTAATATATGGGGGGGAATTCTAAAATTTAGTGGGTGCGACTTATATCCCGGTGTGCTCTGTAGACTGGAAAATATGGTAAATGTATATATTTTTCATAATTATCAATTGTATTGAATAAAAATTGTTAATTGGTCCGAGGAATTAGTTAGGCGTTCAGGCTTGTCACTCAACGCTATCTCGTACACACAGCTAGCACATGCACACACAAAAAAACCCATTTTGCAATGTTTGTGGGTATAAAAAAAACAATGTCTATAACTAGTTGGCGTAAATTATTCAATAATTGTGCTAATTGTAGCAATCATTTTGATTCATAAAAAAAATCTGCAAATTGTTTTATTCATTTTTGTTGTGTCGGTTAAAGTGTTAAATATATTGTGCTCCTGAGTTAATGTTGCTGATGAATTTGAAGGTATTGTTTATTGAGTTTATTCCATTTTATTTTTCAGTGTCAGATGGTTAGTCGGTCCAAAAATGTTTATAGTTTCAAAAATAATTTTGGGGGGAAATTTCAGGCAAATTGATGCACTTTAAATATTTTCTGTTACAGACTAAAAAAATAGTATTAGTTATTCTTAGTAGTAAATTCATCTATATTTCATATTTGTTGCTTTTTGTAACGTTAATAAGGATACAAAGTTATGCAGAGGTGTACTTATAACAATTTTATACACAAATGATACTATTTATAGTCGCGGCGGACAGTGGGGGGGACCCCCAAAATGTTGTATTCTTCCTCGAGAGGGTGTAACAGAAAATAATTGAGAAGCATTGGCTTAAAGATTATTCATATATTTAAGAAATTAAGATGAAATGGAGTGAATTACTTTGCTGCAAACAGCAGAATCTCTCTTGTATTTAGTGTCAACTAGTTTTCAGGCTGAAGAAGAACACATCAACTACAGCATGGGCTCTAGGTTCTGTTAGCTAACATTGATATCAATTGTCAAAACAGTCATTTAAAAAAAAATATATATATATATATATACAGTATATATATATATATACATACATATACACATACACATATATATATATACACATATATACACACACACACACATATATACAGATATATATATACATACATATATATACACATTGATATATATATATATACATACATATATATACACATTGATATATATATATATACATACATATATATACAGATAAATATATATATACATACATATATATACAGATATATATATATACATACATATATATGCAGATATTTATGTATATATACATATATACAAACATACATATAAACATATATATATATATATATAGGGATGATACTCGAAACCGGTTTTCCCGGTTGTTTGATAAGAAAAGAACCGAGTCCTCGGACTCGAATCCCTTTTTGAGAACCGGTACCCGTTATCGAGACCACTATAGTAAAGGAAAAGAGTTGATTCTTTATTCGAATCACCTCCCCACCAGAAATGCTCCGTGGGACATCACAAGAATTGACGTCATGTAGCTCAGTCATTAGGCGCAGATAGCGAAAGCAGGAAAACAATGGACGGGAAAAAGCGCTCCAAGGTGTAATAAAGTTCAAAACAAAAGCTATCATCCATCGAATAACTTTACTGAGAGATTTTAGCAGGGTAAAACACATGACCAACACTTTTACGACCAACCGGAAACATAGCAACCAGGCTAGCAACGCACCTCCTTTACGGCAGCTGTCACAACGTTCTTAAAACAACCGCAGCACATACATATATATACAACATATCTCCCTTTTTTAACTTTTGTTTTTCTTTCCTTGTAAACAAAACAAAATCACACTGTAGATGTGTTGTCTGTCTAATTATAAATAATGCAGACGCGGCGTGTTGGCTGAGTTCTTGACGTTTACTTTCACAGCGTGGCAACATGCAACACTTTTCGGGGCTACCGCGCATGCTCGTAACTCCCGTTGCATGCTGGGTAGTGTAGTTGTTATATTCTCTAGCTCATAACATTTTCCCCCCTGTAAAGAAATAATGTTAACTCAATAAAGTGTATTTCTTTTTTTAGCTTTAACTTTTCATTTTTTAGCATTGTAACCACATTTGCAAACAACTTTTCTCTTCATAGAATTTTCTTTCAATAAAGAAATAAAGTGCAAAAATGTCAAAGCATCATAACAAACAGTTATGTCAAATAGCAGCAGAAGTGCACTTTTTGGAGAGCTGTATTATTTTCAGTTTTGTGCCCAAGGGACTGATTTTATTTAACACTATATTATTATTTATACACCTATAGTGATCACAGAGACAGCTTGTTTTTGTGTTACTGTATATATTTGTTTCTCTGAAAAATCCCACTTAATATACTTTGGGTAACAACAGTCAATATTTATTTATTTTATTTTATTTTATTTTTTTAGGTGGGTAACAGTCAATATTTATTTATTTATTAGATTTTATTTTTTTATTATATAATAAAAGTGAGCTTTTGTTAAACCAAATATTGTGTGTTTTTTTCCATATACAACCACCTATCTGGACTCGATAAGAGAATCGATAAGGAATCGGTTCGATAAGAGGATTCGATAATAGGCTCGAACTCGATAATTCCTTATCAAACATCATCCCTATATATCCCTATATATCCCTATATATATATATATATATATATATATATATATATATATATATATATATATACACACACATACATATACATACAGATATATATATACACACATATATACAGATATATATATACATACATATATACACAGATATATATATATAAATGCATACATATATATACAGATATATATATACATACATATATATACACACATATATATACACACACATATATATATACACACATATATAAACACACACATATATATACATACATATATATACACATATACATATATACATATATATACATACATACATACATACAATATATATATATATATATATATACACATACATACATACAATATATATATAAATATATATATATATATATACATATATATACACAGTATGTATGTATATACTGTATATGTATATATATGTGTGTCTAGATGTATATATGTATACATATGTGTATATATGTATGTGTATATATATCATATTATATACGATATATATACATGCATATATAAATACATACATATATGTATTTACATATACACACATATATACATACATATATATTTACTATTTAGAATACTGAAATAAAACATTTCAATACAATTGTAGTAGTGAAAGATTATTTTCAAGAGTATCCATTAGATAAAAAATGTCCTTTTAAAAAACATTTTCAGACATAAAAATGATTTGATTAATAATAATAATACACATTATTCCTCCGTTAATCAAGGGAATGTATTGTACATGTTTTCATTAATTAAGACTTACATCAGATTTTTTTTCTTCAACTCTGTGACAAGAATAAGCCTGGGTGATAAAAAAAAAAGTGAGACTATGTCTCCCCCTTTTGGATGACACTGGTATTGCAAAGACCGGGTGCCACTGACTTCTTGGTGCCCTCAAACCTCACAAGAACTGTTAGGGTGACCTCTGACCCGATACCACACACTGGGGGCGACCTCATTTATCACCTGGATGTGGAGTGTTGTGATAGGGAAGGAGGGGTGTGTGTGTGTGTGTGTGTGTGTGTGTGTGTGTGTGTGTGTGTGTGTGTGTGTGTGTGTGTGTGTGTGTGTGTGTGTGTGTGTGTGTGTGTGTGTGTGTGTGTGTGTGTGTGTGTGTGTGTGTGTGTGTGTGTGTGTGTGTGTGTGTGTGTGTGTGTGTGTGTGTGTGTGTGTGCTCTGTTGGTGTTGTGCTATGTTTGTGGGAGGGTGAAGGGAAAGCAGGCGTTGATACATGTAGAAAAGTTAGAGACAGAGAGTCGCTGTCTGCTGGGATTGTGATTGGCTGGAGGCGGAGGTCGAGGGGTGCAGAGAGGTCAGGGAGTCAGGACTGATGAATGTTTTCTGGTTCTCTTTGGGGGGGTCTAAAGCTATGAGGGGGTGCACAGTGTGTTTTGAATTACAGACAAATTGGGGCCCTATAGGACTTCAATGTGCTCCTTGCAGGTACTAGGAGTAATCGTGGGAAGGCTGAAAGTGTTCTATCAATGGATCAAATGCCATAATTCTACCTAAATGGGCCAGAAAAGTCTGTGTTGTGCTTTTTCTTTGGCTTTTCACACGACAATTATCTCAGAAGAAGGCTCATCAAGGGTTGTTAAAAGAAGACCAAGTGGCGTGCGGTTATCTCGACACATCCTGGACTGGCTGACTGATGGCATCATAGAAATGTGCTGCACCTTCGACAGTTATGACATGGCTTTCCTCCATTTCTACACATTGTTGTTTTTACTATCGGGTGTTTTCATAGGGATGGGAGGATTGTGTGGTTCTGAGCTGTGATTTCACGGGTTGATCTATTGGGGGAAGCAGCGTTTGCTTCATAGTTTCAACCGACAGACTAAAACAGGGGTGCCAAAGTAGAGGCTCGCGGGTCAGATCCGGCCCGCGAATAAATGATCTATGGCCCCTGGGATGATATTTGATTAGTATTAGAACCGGCCCGCAGGCCACAGCCGCCTGCTGTTGTTTTGCACGCACCAATACTCCATCAGTGTTGGCGCTAGGAATTTTCAAAATGGGGTCGCAGGGACCCCATCAAGTCATAAAAATGGGGTCCCACAGTAAATTTTTGGGGTCCCACTTTTTTGTAAGCGTTTTGAAACAAATGATAAATGTATGCATTATCCTGTTATATCTCACATTCTATATTGTGTTTGAGGAAAAGGTTGTCATAAACGTTAACTCATTAAAAAAATTAAAAATACAAAAGAAAACAAATTTTTATGTATATGTAAATTTATTCAGTTATAAACATTCATTCACTTTCCTTCATGGATCTAAACTTTACCGCTGCCGGTAGTTTTTTCTATATATTTTTATTGTAATATTTTCATAATGTGTTTGTTCTATTTTTGGCCAAAATTAAGACAAAGAAAACAATCTGAAGTTGTCCTTATTTTTTAGTTTTAATGCCATGATTTTAATAGTCCGGGCCACGTGTGCACAGATTTTCATCCACGCGGCCCCTGAGCTAAAATGAGTTTGACACCCCTGGACTAAAAGAAGAGAGTTGTTGAGCTACATCTGGGTCAGTGTATGGTCCGTCTACCTTCCGTTCATTCTATTTCCAATTCTCAAATGCAAATCAAAAAACTAATTTTAGGCCATTCTTTTTATTTTCATTTCTGAAACAAAAGTTGGACAACTTTTTAATGACACTTTTTTTTTTAACCCTTGTGTAATATGTTCATATTGTAGTTACTCAGCCAGCGTTTGTGGGTCTGATGGGCCCGTTGCATTTTGTGGCTTTTAATGCCTCACAATCAAACACTTTTATGTTAATACTGAACAGATGTTTACCTTATCCCAATAAACATCAATTTCTCTGCCAGTTTCTGCATCCCACAGGGATTCTTCTTTTGTGTTTCTGCACCTGCGCTTCCCACACAAGGTTGCAACATTGTTTTGTCTACACTGTCTGCTCTCATTTTCTCACACATTTGACCCTCTGATGTTCTGTGTACCTACACTCTGTCCTCCTCCTGTCTAGGCCTGCTGTGTGTGTGTGTGTGTGTGTGTGTGTGTGTGTGTGTGTGTGTGTGTGTGTGTGTGTGTGTGTGTGTGTGTGTGTGTGTGTGTGTGTGTGTGTGTGTGTGTGTGTGTGTGTGTGTGTGTGTGTGTGTGTGTGTGTGTGTGTGTGTGTGTGTGTGTGTGTGTGTGTGTGTGTGTGGTACACAAAACATCAATTTCCACACTTCTATTAGCCCCGTGTCCAGTGAACCCGGACATCTTATATGTAATATAAATGTGTAGGGGGGGTGTATGGTGTGTGGTCATTAAATATGTATTCTGATATATGTTCTTCACAGAAAATGAGCCAAAGTCAGTGAGTCTCAGTTTGAAAAATGTATTAATTGTATAATTTTTCTATTAATAAAAAATGAAAACAGGTCCCACAGAAGTTGATTAGGACTCCTGCTGAACAAAGATGTTACCGTTATGCTCAAAACATTCTAAACGCAAAGGAAAAGCTAAAATACTGCTTCCGGTTCAATTAGTCATCACACAGATAACCACGCAGTTTTGCATTTTGGATGAGCATACATTCGATTTTTGTGTTTATCTGGAAAAATAAAAATCCATAAAAAGAAAGCAGCACAAAATCCAATGTTATGGCAATATTTTAATGGAAATCAACCCTTTTTTGTTTGTTTTAAAATCTGCCACATATAATAAAAATAAAAAAACGGCCGTAATTTTGTTTTTTGATTTGCTTTGCAGAATTGGAAATAGAATGAAAGTACACGGACCGTGTATGTTTTGGTAATTAGATTTTCTTTGCATCAATGGAAATTAAAAAATCAAAAACGATGGGTTTATTTGAATTTAATTTCTAATTTGGTGTCGAAAAACAAGTATCTAAAAAAAGGTTTGATTTTCGTTTTACATTTCATATACCAAAAATGTAAATACAGACCAAAACGGATGTTTTTTCATATTCAGACACCAAAAGTTTTTCATTTTCAAATTAAAAGCAAGGATAATTACAACGGTACTCGTGTGCCTGTGACACTTTCTAAAATGTTTTTGGTGCCATCCACAGGAATTATTTTAGACATGGCAAACGAAGACTGACATCTACAGAAATCTCTACGCACATATCAACAAAAACTGAAAAAATAGACCAAAACCAGAAGTAGTTATTTGAAAGACAGGACCAAACCGAAAGTGGCAGGTACCGTAGTATCCCCGCTTTTACTTTGAAATCAAAAACTTTTGATGTCAGAATATGAAAAAACATCCGTTTTGGTCTGTTTTCCCGTTTCTGTTTAATGGATATTTTAATTATTTAAAACGCAGAACATTTGTTATATGTTGTTATTGCTGTTCGACATCAAAACCAAAAAAACTATACTTTTTTGTTTATTAAAATTACATTTAAATGAACTAGTCGTTTTTTGTTTTTCAATTTCCATTCATGAAAAGGAAATTAAATGACCAAAACATACACATGTGCCGCTCTTAATTATCATTAAATAAATTAATATTATTAAAAGTACTTAAAAACTGGGTTAAATGAGTTCAGTGTGGGTACAGTATGTTTTCAAATACCTAAAATAAATAAACCCACTGTTAGAAAAGCCACTATTTCTAATGCATCACTGACAGGGGTTTAGTCTTAGTATTATGTTTTAAAGGCTGAGCTTTTATTGCTTTAAATGTTTTTTGTACTGTAGCACTTTAAGGATTTATTCAAATAATAAAAGTGCGTAACAATTCAAATCTATTATTGTTATTTTTATTTCTGGCGGACGTTGCGGCATCCTACTGTGTTCAGCAGTCCTTGAACGCACTGTAAAAACGTATTTTGCACTGAACTGGAAATCATAGTTTGTACTGCTTTGCAACTATGTGATAGTTGTGTTGCAGTTGCTTAGTAATAAATAGGAAGTTAATGTAAGTGGAGAACATTTTTCATTTAAAAAAATGAAAAACTATGAAAAAACGGGCATCAAATTTTATATTGACAAAAGGGGTCGACTGTGTATGCCGGCGTCATGTTTGCAACTTGATGAAAATATTTTTTTTTAAACAAAAAAATATAACAATAACACCACCAACTGGCTTATGTTACTAATAGTGGTTTATTGTTTTTTTATGTCCATATTTTTCACAACTATTTTGAAAAAATTGCTTGTTGATTCAAGAAATTTGTTCGGCTTGTCCTTTACAGCTGTCCAAGAGAAGCAACTAACACTTTGCAGTCATGTTATTATACAATATGATAGTTATTAGGGGTGTCTTGATCCATTATTGATATTTAATAACTGTCCGATATCAGCAAAAAGAAAACCTTGTATCGGATGATATCGGCTTGGATCTCAAATCTCCCATTTAAGTGTGTTTACTTGAGCAAAGCTGGACAGCCAGTTAAAGGCCTACTGAAAGCCACTACTAGCGACCACGCAGTCTGATAGTTTATATATCAATGATGAAATCTTAACATTGCAACACATGCCAATACGGCCGGGTTAACTTATAAAGTGACATTTTAAATTTCCCGCTAAACTTCCGGTTGAAAACGTCTTTGTATGATGACGAATGCGAGTGACGTCACTAGATAAACGAAAGTATTGGTACACCTTTGAATCCAATACAAAAAAGCTCTGTTTTCATCTCAAAATTCCACAGTATTCCGGACATCTGTGTTGGTGAATCTATTGCAATTTGTTTAATGAACAATTAAGACTGCAAAGAAGAAAGTTGTAGGTGGGATCAGTGTATTAGCGGCTGGCTGCAGCAACACAACCAGGAGTACTTACTTGGATAGCAGACGCGCTAGCCGACGCTAGCTGCCGACCGCACGGATGATCGGGTGAAGTCCTTCGTCCATCCGTCGGTCGCTGGAACGCAGGTGAGCACGGGTGTTGATGAGCAGATGAGGGCTGGCTGGCGTAGGTGGAGCGCTAATGTTTTTATCATAGCTCTGTGAGGTCCCGTTGCTAAATTAGCTTCAATGGCGTTGTTAGCAACAGCATTGTTAATCTTCGCCAAGCTGGAAAGCATTAACCGTGTATTTACACTACCGTTCAAAAGTTTGGGGTCACCCAAACAATTTTGTGGAATAGCCTTCATTTCTAAGAACAAGAACAGACTGTCGAGTTTCAGATGAAAGTTCTCTTTTTCTGGCCATTTTGAGCGTTTAATTGACCCCACAAACGTGATGCTCCAGAAACTCAATCTGCTCAAAGGAAGGTCAGTTTTGTAGCTTCTGTAACGAGCTAAACTGTTTTCAGATGTGTGAACATGATTGCACAAGGGTTTTCTAATCATCAATTAGCCTTCTGAGCCAATGAGCAAACACATTGTACCATTAGAACACTGGAGAGATAGTTGCTGGAAATGGGCCTCTATACACCTATGTAGATATTGCACCAAAAACCAGACATTTGCAGCTAGAATAGTCATTTACCACATTAGCAATGTATAGAGTGTATTTCTTTCAAGTTAAGACTAGTTTAAAGTTATCTTCATTGAAAAGTACAGTGCTTTTCCTTCAAAAATAAGGACATTTACATGTGACCCCAAACTTTTGAACGGTAGTGTACATGTCCAGGGTTCAATAGTACTGTTGATTTTCTGTCTATCCTTCAAGTTAGGGGTTTATTTATTTTGTTTATATCTGCATTTGAGCCCGATGCTATCACATTAGCTCCGTAGCTAAAGTGTTTCGCCGATGTATTGTCGTGGAGATAAAAGTCACTGTGAATGTCCATTTCGCGTTCTCGACTCTCATTTTCAAGAGGATATAGTATCCGAGGTGGTTTAAAATACAAATCCGTGATCCACAATAGAAAAAGGAGAAAGTGTGGAATCCAATGAACCCTTGTACCTAAGTTACGGTCAGAGCGAAAAAAGATACGTCCTGCACTGCACTATAGTCCTTCACTCTCACTTTCCTCATCCACAAATCTTTCATCCTCGCTCAAATTAATGGGGTAATCGTCGCTTTCTCGGTCCGAATCTCTCTCGCTGCTGGTGTAAACAATAGGGAAATGTGAGCAGCACTCCAGCTTGTGACGTCACGCTACTTCCGGTAGGGGCAAGGCTTTTTTTTATCAGAGACCAAATGTTGCGAACTTTATCGTCGTTGTTCTCTACTAAATCCTTTCAGCAAAAATATGGCAATATCGCGAAATGATCAAGTATGACACATAGAATGGATCTGCTATCCCCGTTTAAATAAATAAAAATCATTTCAGTAGGCCTTTAAAGGGGAACTGCACTTTACTTGGCATTATTTACAATCCTTATGTAAGACAAGAACAGGTTTTATTTTCTTTATGCATTCTAAGTTGTAAAATATAGCAAGTACGAGGTGGCTAACAACGCAGCTAATTGGAGTACCGTATTTTTCGGACTATAAGTCGCAGTTTTTTTCATAGTTTGGCCGGGGGTGCGACTTATACTCAGGAGCGACTTATGTGTGAAATTATTAACACATTACCGTAAAATATCAAATAATATTATTTAGCTCATTCACGTAAGAGACTAGACGTATAAGATTTCATGGGATTTAGCGATTAGGAGTGACAGATTGTTTGGTAAACGTATAGCATGTTCTATATGTTATAGTTATTTGAATGACTCTTACCATAATATGTTACGTTAACATACCAGGCACGTTCTCAGTTGGTTATTTATGCCTCATATAACGTACACTAATTCAGCCTGTTGGTCACTATTCTTTATTCTTTATTTATTTTAAATTGCCTTTCAAATGTCTATTCTTGGTGTTGGCTTTTATCAGATACATTCCCCCAAAAAATGCGACTTATACTCCAGTGCCACTTATATATGTTTTTTTCCTTCTTTATTATGCATTTTCGGCCGGTGCGACTTATACTCCGGAGCGACTTATAGTCTGAAAAATACGGTAGTCTATTGCGCCCATAAAAGCTCTCTAAAAAAAACACCAGCAATACTTCATTTACATGTCGTGACCTTAATATTAACCAAGTTTTAGCGATATTGCTATTATAAGCGCTAACACAGACATTTTTAGCAGTGCATTGATCACAGAGAGCTGATTAGCTTATGCTGCTATATTGACATACTGAGCTGCTGCATCACCACTGAGTTGATAAAAGGTTGAGATTCTAGATTATAAATCATGTCTTTCTCTTGTACGGTAGAAGGATGTGGACATAAAACGAGAAGTTGGTCAACTTCGACATGCAACTTATACCCAAAGATAGACATAAAGACACTCGTTTGCTACACCTTGTTTTTAACCCTTCGTGAGGATTGTGATTAATTTTTCATCTTAACAGGAAGATATACACATCCCATCAGTCGGCATCCCAGTGAGAGCAGACATTGCACGGTCCGTGATTGTTTTATTATGTTCATAGTTTGCATTTCCTGTTTAGCACTTTGCAATAGTGCTACTTGCTGGATGTGTTTAGCACTCAGCTTCTAGAACTTGTAGCTCATCCGCCGTATATACGGGCTCAAAAATATAGGGTTCTGGATCATCATGTGTCCCAAAGTAGTTGTTGTAGTCTTTCATGAAGTCTGCCATGATTAGTAGTGTTGTTGTTGAAGAAAAGACATTGTGATATGTCTGTGAAATTAATACGCAGCCATAGGCTTAAAATGATCAAAATATGTAAATATTACATGTTACTACATTAGATAAATACTTACAGAATGTATATAAAACAGAGGTTTTTTAGAGCATGTTATAGGCGGAATAGAGCAATCCCATTACCTTCACTGTTAGCTGACTCTTGATAGTGTTTATTTTCGTGTTTTTGTCTTGTTAAGAATACACAGAATTCTAAAAAAAAAAAAAAAGTGCAGTTACCCTTTGACATCTAAATGTACTCTAATACACACACAAGGTTGATCTATTATTGTATTTTAGTAAATGTATTTACAAAAGGTAAACATTAGGGGTGTAAAAAAAAAATCTATTTCCGAATGAAACGTGATTCTTATTTGTAACGATTCTTAATCAAAAATCTATTTATTTTTTGGGGGGACTGGTTCTTAGACAGGATCTCTTGCTTCAGTCTTATTTTACCTGATGTTAAAGTTTTGAAGGAACGAATACTTCTGCTTTGAATTTGTTTTACACTAAATTTGTACACACAAAATGTTTTTTGCACCGACTTCTTTTACTCAGATTTTTTTTTTTACAGTATTTTTTAAACTGAATTTCAATACGCTCAATTTTTTTTCACAAAATTTGTATACACTATTATTTTAAACTGAATGTTTACACACCAAATTATTTTACACTGACTTTTTAGACAGATTTTTTTATACACGGATTTGTTTATTTTTTTACAGTATTTTTTAACTGAATTTTAATACGCTCAATTTTTTTCACAAAATTTGTAGACACTATTATTTTTAAACTGAATGTTTACACGCCGAATTCTTTTACACTGACTTTTTTTAGACATTTTTTTATACACTGATTTTTTTTACAGTATTTTTTAACTGAATTTTAATATGCTAAAAAAAAAATTCACTAAATGTTTATACTAATATTTTAAACTGAATGTTTACACACCAATTTCTTTTACACTGACATTTTTTAAACTGATTTTTTATAAACTGATTTTTTTTAAACTGAATTTTGATACTTTTAGTTTTTTACACAGAAATGATTAACAAATGTACAATGTTTTATTTAATGAAATGTTGATGTTATAATAATATAATAATTTTATAATAATTATAATATAATAATATAAAAATAATAATCCATCCTTCCATCCATTTTCTACCAATATAATAATTTTATGTTAAAAAAAATCCAGTTTACAAAATTCAAACGCGAAAAAAAATCAGTTACATAAATTCAGTGTCCAAAAAAAAAGACCCAAACTAACCTCTATGTACTTCATTTGAAATGCTCACCTTTAGGGGACAAAAATGTCCTCATGTACGGGCAGCAAAATAAAAGCCCTGCTAAATATGACTTGTAATTGAGTGGCAGCACTGCAGCAGTGGTGTAATGTGATATTGTGCTGTGGGAAAGAGAAAAACACTTTGTGATGTTTACTGCGGCCGATGATGAATGGGAGCTTGCCGCTGCGAGTTTGGACTCATTAAGTGTTTATATACACAAGAGGCTTTTTGGATGAATGACCCTTCTTTGCCACTGTGGGGGAACATTCTGTTGTGTGGAGCGCGCACAAAATGTAAACCAAATATTAAGACAGCGTAGGGATACAAAAACAACACATGCCGACATAAACCATTTAAAAATACATGCATGGCATGCCTGAAAAAGCAGCTGGAGGAACGTCTCTATTAGTAGCAGGGAAATTGAATTGAGAATGGCTCTCAAATGTGTATTTTATTACATGGATTTGAATTAAGGTTGCACACAGGAAGTCAATCCAATTTCAATTTAAAATGAAGGAAGCAGAATTGAAATTCCAAAAGGACTATTTTATTGTAAACCAGAATCATGCTACACAGCATCCCTCGATCACAGATATTCGTTTTTAAAGCATATTATACAAAACCCAAAACCAGTGAAGTTGGCACGTTGTGTAAAAAAAAAATCAGTGTATAAAAATTCAGTGTGAAAAAACATTCAGTGTAGAAAAATTTAGTGTAAAAAAATTCTGAAATATTTGTTGCTTTAAAATTCAAGACAAATTAAGCTTGAAGCGCCTCATTGGCCGGATCTGAGACAGGATCGATTGCTTCCGTCTTAATTCAAGTGAGTCTTAAGTTTTGAAGCAACAAATATTTCTGCACAGAATTTTTGTACACTGAATTTTGATACAATTATATTTTTACACTGACTTTTTAAACACTGCATTTTAACAAACTGAACTGAACGCATTTTGCTCATATTTTTTATTCAATGATAATGTCAGCATAAATTTGAAGAAAAAGTTCAAAATATTTTGTTACATAAATTCAGTGTCCAAAAAAAGCTTTGGTAATAAAGACACAAATCAACCTCCATAGAAAATAATCTTAAATAAAAACAGAATACAATGATTTGCAAATCCTTTTCAACTTATATTCAATTGAATAGACTGCAAAGACACGCTATTCAATGTTCGAACTGAGAAACATCATTTCTTTTTTGCAAATAATCATTAACTTTACAATTTAATGGCAGCAACACATTGCAAAAAAGTTGGCACAGGGGCATTTTTACCACTGTGTTACATGGCCTTTCCTTTTAACAACACTCAGTAAACGTTTGGGAACTGAGGAGACCAATTTTTGAAGCTTTTCAGACCACAGAACCCTTTTCCACTTTGGATCAGTCCATCTTAGATGAGCTCGGGCCCAGCGAAGCCGGCGGCATTTCTGGGTGTTGTTGATAAATGGCTTTCGCTTTGCATAGTAGAGTTTTAACTTGCACTTACAGATGTAGCGACCAACTGTAGTTACTGACAGTGGTATTCTGAAGTGTTCCTGAGCCCATGTGGTAATATCCTTTACACACTGACGTCGCTTTTTGATGCAGCACCGCCTGAGGGATCCAAGGTCACGGGCATTCAATGTTGGTTTCAGTTCACTCCAGATTCTCTGGACCTTTTGATGATATTACGGACCGCAGATGGTGAAATCCCTAAATTCCTTGCAATAGCTGGTTGAGAAATGTTGTTCTTAAACTGTTTGACAATTTGCTAACGCATTTGTTCACAAAATGGTGACCCTCGCCCCATCCTTCTTTGCAAATGACTGAGCATTTGATGTAAGCTGCTTTTATACCCAATCACGGCACCCACATGTTCCCAATTAGCCTGTTCACCTGTGGGATGTTCTAAATAAGTGTTTGATGAGCATTCCTCAACTTTATCAGTCTTTTTTGCCACTTGTGCCAGCTTTTTTTAAATATGTTGCAGGCATCAAATTCCAAATGAGCTAATATTTGCAAAAAATAACAAAGTTTACCAGTTCGAACGTTAAGTATCTTGTCTTTGCAGTCTATTTAATGGAATATAAGTTGAAAAGGATTTGCAAATCATTGTATTCTGTTTTTATTTACAATTTACACAACGTGCTAACTTCACTGGTTTTTGGTTTTGTATGTATTTATGGCCCAAATTAAGCCATTTAAAGCACAAAATGACTAAATGAACTAAAAATATCAATACTTCAGTGTCTCGGCCACAAGATAAGTGGTTCTCAAACTTTTTTCACCAAGCACCACCTCAGAAAACACTTGGTTCTCCAAGTATCCCTGAGAATTTGAGTGGGATTTTTTAAATTAAAAACGGTCATTGGTCAAAAAATAATAATCAATCAAAATCAGTCTTACGAATTGTTGACCTATTTAAGGTGCAAATGACTTCACATCAAATATTGCACTTTGAATTTTTTGGCGGAAAATATTGCATAGTTTATGCTTTTGCCATAAAAACTGCCTTTTCTTTTTGCAAAGAGTCCATAAATCATACATATTTAAAAAACAACAAATAAAACTTTGTCGACAGATCGATTTTAAGTTGATCTTGAGCACCAAGTACCACCTCAGAAAACTTGTGGCTCTCCAAGTACCGCCATAATGACCAACATTAAAATACAGTAGCGTAGTAGGCCTAAGTATTCATTAAAAGCAAGGCTGAGGCTTTATTTAACAAGTATATTTCATATTTCTGGCCACTGTAACATTGCACGCAGTTTGAACAGTAACACTGTGTTTGGATATAAAAAGAAAATAAAATACTGTACTTTGATCAAGTGATTCTTTGGTGTACCACTAGATGGAGCCTGCGAAATAATCACTTTCTTAAATATATTATATAAACACAGTGTTAATTAAATTTCTACTTCCTGTAATCCCAATTCAAATTCCACATCGTATAAGGTAGATCTAATTCAAATTGCAATTTAATTACAATTCCAAATTGGGAATTGGATACACGTTCATATATATTTAAATAGAAGTGTCAATTTGTGTTTTTGTACAAACATTTAAATTATAAAACAACTACAAGGATTTGAAAATGCTTCATTGTTTTGTTATTTTTCCCCATTCCCTATTGTTTCCTATTTATGAAGAGCAATAATAATAATAACCAGAATCATAAGAGCTTTGAATTTACGCACTTGAACCACTGGGTGGCAGTGTAGACTCTGTAGTCGTTCATTAATCACATTAGCCTCTTGATAGGCTATATTTACCTTGAAGCACTATACAGTGCAAATGGTGTCTAAGTTATTACCAAGTGCTTCAAAAGAACACTAAACTCTAATAAATAATAGATAAACGATTAAGGATTTGGTGAATATAAATAACAATGTATTTATTTTGTAAAAAAGAAACTACATGAATAGAAAAAATTTGAAAATTACAAGTTTTTTAACAAAAAAATAAAATTAACGTTATGATAATGAAGTTGTATTTAAAAGTTGTAATGTCAATTAAGTCCAAGTGTGTTTAAAAACAATTTCATACTTGTCATTAAATTGTTTTGAAAACACTTTAGAGTTGGATAACCAAACATTCTGACTTTATTTACTTTTTTTAATGACTTACTTGTCAACCAGTGCCACACAGTATTTTTTTTTACATAATCATTATTGCCTTTGGCTAATAAAACAAAAGTATGGAACACGTTGACCAGAAAATTAAATAAACTATTTAAAGTTTTATGGTTTGAATACGTTAAAAGTAATATTAATGTACTTTTTTATGCAGATTCATATATAAACCTGGGGCCGTACTTATCAAGCTTCTTAGAATTACTCCTAAGAAGTCTGCTAAGAGTTGACTTAAGAGTAAATAAATTCTTCGCTGAAAGCTGCACTTAAAAGTTAGTTATCAAGCGTCTTACTCACACTTTCAGCGAAGTGTAGGACTGAATCTTAAGTGTCACACTCAGAGCTGAATTACGACATTACTATGTGCCGTAAACGCAATTTTAGGTGACGTCATTTCTGTGTCCATAGAAATGACCAATCACGGAAGGGAATCCCTTGTCTAAGAATAAAGAAATATCTTGGAAATATTTAAGTGGACAATGGGAGTGTATATTTTGACAATAAACTACAAAATAATACAAAACAAACTAGTCCCCGCCGGCACTCACGCTACCGCTCCCTCTCTTCTATCGCCCACACACTCACTGACGTCACTCACCTCACGGCCACACACATACGCTACTGTCATAACATTTTCTTTCCAATTCATTAATTAGGCAACTAATTTGAAACTGGTGTGGGTGGCTCTATATATACTAGCCCACTGCAGACACATGCAGAAATCAACAAGGAATCGAAAAGTATTAAATCTGTGACAAAAATAATATCCGCTCTGTCTAAACGATACCGTTTGATCAGCTGCTCGTCATCAAAAAAAAAAAACATTGTTCCGTTCCCTGAACGTTCGCGCACGTCTCTCTCGCCTCAGTGCCATCCCCTGCTGGCAACTCCTAACCACTTAAGACACCTCTGAAGGTCTCTTAAATATCGTGGAGAGTAGGAGTGATTCTTAGACTTAAGAACGTTGATAAAAAGCTTTTATTCTTAAGTTTGAGAGTAGGACTAAATTTCGCAAATTCTCAGGACTTAAGTGTAAAATGGCACTCTAAGAAGCTTGATAAGTACGGCCCCTGGAATTTTCCTTTGGCAAAACACAAAATTAAATGAGTTTGATCTTCAACAATATTACCTAATTCAAAGGTTGATTTAAAAACAGTGAAATGTATGGAGGTTAATTTGTGTTTTTATAACGAAAGCTTTTTTTGGACACTGAATTTATGTAGCTTAATTGAATTTTGTGAACTGCATTTTTTTTTTTTACATCAAATTATGCTAACAACTTCAGCGAAGGAAAAATTGTGAGCAAAATTTGTGTGGAAAAATTCAAAACAAATAGAACTAGTAAATAAATGCAGTGTAAAAAACAGAGTAGAAGAAATTCAGAGTAAAACTAAACTAAAATTAGTGTAAAAGAAATCAGTGTACAAAGCCCAAAACCAGTGAAGTTAGCACGTTGTGTAAATTGTAAATAAAAACAGAATACAATGATTTGCAAATCCTTTTCAACTTATATTCAATTGAATAGACTGCAAAGACAAGATACTTAACGTTTAAACTTGAAAACTTGTTTTTTGCAAAAATTAGCTCATTTGGAATTTGATACCTGCAACATGTTTAAAAAAAGCTGGCACAAGTGGCAAAAAAGACTAGAAAGTTAAGGAATGATCATCAAACACTTATTTGGAACATTCCACAGGTGAACAGGCTAATTGGGACTAGGTGGGGGCCATGATTGGGTATGAAACAGCTTCCATGAAATGCTCAGTCATTCACAATCAAGGATGGGGCGAGGGTCACCACTTTGTCAACAAATGCGTGAGCAAATTGTCCAACAGTGTAAGAACAACATTTTTCAACCAGCTATTGGAAGGAATTTAGGGATTTCACCATCTACGGTCTGTAATATCATCAAAAGGTTCAGAGAATGTGGAGAAATCACTGCACGTGAGCGACTAAGCTTGTGACCTTCCATCCCTCAGGCTGTACTGCATCAAAAAGCGACATCAGTGTGTAAAGGATATTACCACATGGGCTCAGGAACACTTCAGAAAACCACTGTCAGTAACTACAGTTGGTCGCTACATCTGTAAGTGCAAGTTATAACTCTACTATGCAAAGCGAAAGTCATTTATCAACAACACCCAGAAATGCCACCGACTTCGCTGGGCCCGAGCTCATCTAAGATGGACTGATGCAAAGTGGAAAAGTGTTCTGTGGTCTGACGAGTCCACATTTCAAATTGTTTTTTGGTAACTGGACGTCGTGTCCTCCGGACCAAAGAGGAAAAGAACCATCCGAATTGTTATAGGCGCAAAGTTGAAAAGCCAGCATCTGTGATGGTATGGGGGTGTATTAGTGCCCAAGACATGGGTAACTTACACATCTGTGAAGGCACCATTAATGCTGAAAGGTACATACAGGTTTTGGAGCAACATATGTTGCCATCCAAGCAACGTTATCATGGACGCCCCTGCTTATTTCAGCAAGACAATGCCAAGCCACGTATTACAACAGCGGGGCTTCATAGTAAAATAGTGCGGGTACTAGACTGGCCTGCCTGTAGTCCAGACTTGTCTCCCATTGAAAATGTGTGGCACATTATGAAGCCTAAAATACCACAACGGAGACCCCCGGACTGTTGAACAACTTAAGCTGTACATCAAGCAAGAATGGGAAAGAATTCCACCTGAAAATCTTCAAAAATTGGTCTCCTCAGTTCCCAAACGTTTACTGAGTGTTGTTAAAAGGAAAGGCCATGTAACACAGTGGTAGAAATGCCCCTCTGCCAACTTTTTTGCAATGTGTTGCTGCCTAAGTTAATGATTAGTTGCAAAAAAGTTTCTGAGTTCGAACATTAAATATCTCGTCTTTGCAGTCTATTCAATTGAATATAAATTGAAAAGGATTTGCAAATCATTGTATTCTATTTTTATTTACGAATTACATGTGTCAACTTCACCGGTTTTGGGCTTTGTATAAAAATGTTGTGTAAAAAAATCCAACTTAAAAAAAATCAGTGCATAAAAATTCTGTGTGAAAAAACATCAGCGTAGAAAAATTTAGTGTAAAAAAATTCAGAAATATTTGTTGCTTTAAAACTCAAGACAAATTAAGCCTGAAGCGCCTCATTGGCTGGATCTGAGACAGGATCGATTGCTTCGGTCTTAATTCAAGTGAGTCTTGAGTTTTGAAGCAACAAATATTTCTGCACCGAATTTTTTTACACTGAATTTTGATACAATTATTTTTTTACACTGAATTTTTAAACACTGCATTTTAACAAACTGGACTTTTAAACACCCGTATTTTGCTCATATTTTTTTATTCAATGATATTGTCAGCATAAATTTGAAAAAAAAAGTTAAAAATATTTAGTTACATAAATTCAGTGTCCAAAAAAAACTTTGGTAATAAATTAATCAATCAAAGTTTATTTATGTAGCCCTTAATCACAAGATTAGGACACAAATTAACCTCCATAGAAAAGTAACTAAATCTGCCAAATATCCCAAGATACAGTAGTACAACAGTTAAAAAGGTCCTCAACTGGAGAGCGTTAACATCCACCATCACCAACAGGGGGCGCTGCAACATCACAATTACTTGATCGAATCCTATTGCGGATTAAGTCCAGACTTGATCGCCCTTCTTGGAAAAAACAACTGTTTTGGTATGAAGAAGACAGAAAGTGTCAGCACTAAACAAAAGAGGTTAATCGTCTAATTTGCTCACACTTGAGGGGATCAATGAGGTGCTAAAACCATCAATACAAAGATGTTGTTTCAACACAAATACCCTGAAAAGGTTAAGAGGATTAAAGGCAATCAATCACTTTTAATCTCTGATTTATGCAAATCAGACGTTTGGAGTTTGGAACCACATGTTGTGTAAGAAGAAGTCAACCACTAAAAGTGTATTACCCAAGGAGACGATTGTACCGGCCCTAGGGGTAACGTTTATCAAGCAAGCTAGAAGGAACAAACAGAAAACACAGGAAAGGTTCATCCTTTCCGTCAAATTCAGAAATCATATAAAGTGTTTTTGAGTTTTGAGATGTATCCGATATTTGAAGTAGTTATGGTTTCATTGTGCGAAACCTCCGTTTTTGTTATTATGTAACTCCAATTAATCCAAAAGTGGACCCCGACTTATTTAAACAAGTTGAAAAACTTATTCGGGTGTTACCATTTAGTGGTCAATGGTACGGAATATGTACTCTACTGTAAAATCTACTAATAAAAGTTTCAATCAATCTATCAATCAATCAATCCCTTCCAGACATGCACAAATATCCATGCAAAAAACAATACGTAACATACATAAATGACGAACGAAAATGATAATAATGATAACTGATAATAATTTTACCATGAATTGATTTACGTGGACCCCGACTTAAACAAGTTGAAAAACTTATTCGGGTGTTACCATTTAGTGGTCAATGGTACGGAATATGTACTGTACTGTGCAATCTACTAATAAAAGTCTCAATCAATCAATCAATAAGTGAACATTTAACTTCACAAGTAATAACGAGCCACGTGGATGCCACTTTCGTACTTAGCTACTTTCGTAAATCCAACAGTGTTTTGTCACCTTCTGGCTGGCACTCGCAACTTTATTTGACCCCGTGGTGGACTATTTTGCAATAAATAAATAAAAAATAAGCAAAGACACGTGGATTGATTGATTGATTGAGACTTTTTAAATAGTAGATTGCACAGTACAATTGACCACTAAATGGTAACACCCGAATAAGTTTTTCAACTTGTTTTAAGTCGGGGTCCACGTTAATCAATTAATGGTAAAGTGTTTGGACACTCAACTCGGCAAACGGACTAGATTGTTACGCACTAAGCCTTGCTGCACAATACATGAGGCCGTTTACGAAAACCAGGGCAAACTTTTTAGCAAACAAAATGTTTTGCCATAAACAGAGTCATTCTATTAAAAAAGGTGTACACAAAATGAACATGTCATTTGAACATTGAACCGAAAGCGCTTTAATATCGGGCTTGTTTTTTTTTTCAGATTTATTTTATTCAGATTAATCACAGTTGACAAAATTGCCACAGCTTGTTGTCGATACTACTGCGACACTAGTAGCATTCTTGCTAGTGGCTGCCTCAAAAGCGTGTCATGCTTTTTTGTAGCCATTTTAAGCCTGCAATATATGCAAAAGACCCCACTTCGTCTCATCTGGGTTTATTTTTAAGCAAAAACGGGGTGTCCTCAGTCATCTTTGCACAGACAGTGATCTGATCACGCGCCTTTTCAAGTACTCATCCTATGTTAATGTGAAGGAGCATGTGCGGTCAAAAGAAATTGTGTGTAGAATAAGCTTCTACACAGGATTATTGCAGTGTTTTTTTGTGATTAGTGATATGCGTTAATTGTAAAACCCTAACAAAAAATTCTAACATACAAATAACATCTGATATAGACATACATGCTTTCTACTAAGGCGTAATCGATATCAATTAAAATGTTTTAAAAAACGTGTTCGATAAAACGTTCTATTTTTTTTTTTTTTCTTTGTCGCAAGAAAGCGGAAGTTGCGAAGTAAGGTGGGTTGCATGAACAAAGGCACTCGCTCTCTGTTACCCTGGAAAAACTCACCATCTCACCAAGTATATATTTCTCATTTCTAGTCAAAATATGTAAACAAACTTTATACAAGTCACAATCCCTTGAAAATTATTTTTTTAGTGAGAAAGAACTTGTTTATAAGCAATAGATCTTCTGAGGAAAAAGAATACTACTTCTCAGCATCACAAGTGTGTAATAAGACACTTCACAAGACTAGTCATTGCTAATTTCAAGTTCATTTTTAGGTTTTTATAATGTCCTATTTTAGGAAATATCACCAAGAAAATTTGGAATTGTTGCATTGGAGGATTTTTTGGTCATTACAAGCAAATTAACTTGCATTAATTTGTTGCAGGGTAACCTAGCAACGCAGGAAGTGATCACTGATCAGTGAGAGTGACACGCTAACAGCCAGCCAATCGGGTAACAGTATCAAAGATCAAGTTTAGCCGCGCCATCTTGTTGTCTGGCGGTTGATTCTTTGCATGGAGTGAGAAGAGGAAGTCAAAGTGAAGAAATTGTGGCTAAACCAGGAAAAGTCACCTGGACAATATGACAGTTTTTCAGATTTTTTCCAAAGGGGCCGTAGTCAGACCAATGAGGTCTGCAAATGACGCAAGGCGCTCGTCTCCACCGCACCACCTTAGCCGCGCTCACTCTTTAGAGCACAGCCGAAACTTCCTGGCAGTAAACCTGCAGAAAATAGTTCTCAGGTTTCTCTGTTTACATTTTCACACTATGCACTATTTTCTTACAATGTATTAAGCATTTCTTATAGGAGTGACAAAAAAATTTGATTCTTGTTTGTAACAATTCTTGATTAAAAAATCCCCAAAAATGTTTAAATGTATCTATTTTTTTCCTCAAATATCTCCTGTCCAGCCACTAAGACAAATCCTATTGATGTAGATGCCCATATTTACTGTAAAGATTTATGCCCATATTTACTGTACAGATTTACTTGTTGCCTTATTTGTATTTGACTTCATTAAATGTTTGGGTAGAATTTTAGTAAACACAACCAGTTTTATTTTAAGTAATATAAGAATTGATCAGAGCTTCTTATCTATTTTATGGTATAGTATAGTATAGATTTTGAGTAGAGAATTGATTCTGAATTAAATCGTCGGCCCCACGAATCGAATCAAATTGATTTTATATATATATATATATATATATATATATATATATATATATATATATATATATATATATATATATATATATATATATATATATATATATACATACATTCAATGTAATTTAAAAAGAAAACATTTTGAATCGAGAATCAATTCTGAATCGAATCGTTACCCCCAAGATTCACAGCCCTAATTTCTTACATATTCCCTATTTGTTACTGTTACGGTCAAGTGTTCAATGTGATTTTACAATGTTGTTTACATTGAGTGTTTGCAACACTTGTGTTGACATTTCCTTTCTTATCTGCCTTGATAGCCGGTGGATTATAATCAGAGAAAGGTTATATTTGAAATAAAAATGTTTACATTTGACATCCATCCATCCATTTTCTACCGCTTGTCCCCTTTGGGGTCGCTGGAGCCTATCTCAGCTGCACTCGGGCGGAAGGCGGGGTACACCCTGGACAAGTCGCCACTTCATTGCAGGGCCAACACAGATAGACAGACACTATTTCTTTTTGATAATTCGTAAAAAAAAAAATCAATAATTATGGATATCGACCGATATAAGCCACTTATATTGCAATACAGTTCTCAGGCCATATCGCCCAGTCCTACTTTCTACAATATAAAAATGATAGATGGATAGATAGATAGATAGATAGATAGATAGATAGATAGATAGATAGATAGATAGATAGATAGATAGATAGATAGATAGATAGATAGATAGATAGATAGATAGATAGATAGATAGATAGATAGATAGATAGATAGATAGATAGATAGATAGATATAGTGCTTTATTGATTCCTTCAGGAGAGTTCCCTCAGGCAAATTGTAATTCCAGCAGCAGTGTACAGAATTGAGATTGAATTTTTTAAAAAAGTAAAAAGTAAATAATGGGGGTATAAATGGAAATAAAATAGAAAATATAAAATTAACAATACAAATAAAAAGCAACAATAAGAATAAAAATATAACAGTAAAAATGTTAATATAACAAGAGAAACTAAGCAGTAGTGACCATGTTATGAAAATGTATTGCACTATGATAGATAGATAGATAGATAGATAGATAGATAGATAGATAGATAGATAGATAGATAGATAGATAGATAGATAGATAGATAGATAGATAGATAGATAGATAGATAGATAGATAGATAGATAGATAGATAGATAGATAGATAGATAGAACTTTATTGATTCCTTCAGGAGAGTTCCCTCAGGAAAATTGTAGATAGATAGATAGATAGATAGATAGATAGATAGATAGATAGATAGATAGATAGATAGATAGATAGATAGATAGATAGATAGATAGATAGATAGATAGATAGATAGATAGATAGATAGATAGATAGATAGATATAGTACTTCATTGATTCCTTCAGGAGAGTTCCCTCAGGAAAATTGTAATTCCAGCAGCAGTGTACAGAATTGAGATCGAATTTAAAAAGTAAAAAGTAAATAAGTAAATAATGGGGGTATAAATGGAAATAAAATAGAAAATATAACAATAACAATACAAATAAAACACAACAATGAGAATAAAAATATAACGGTAAAAATTTGAATATAACTAGAGAAACTATAGGCAGTAGTGACCATGTTATGAAAATGTATTGCACTATGATAGATAGATAGATAGATAGATAGATAGATAGATAGATAGATAGATAGATAGATAGATAGATAGATAGATAGATAGATAGATAGATAGATAGATAGATAGATAGATAGATAGATAGATAGATAGATAGATAGATAGATAGATAGATAGATATAGTACTTTATTGATTCCTTCAGGAGAGTTCCCTCATGAAAATTGTAGATAGATAGATAGATAGATAGATAGATAGATAGATAGATAGATAGATAGATAGATAGATAGATAGATAGATAGATAGATAGATAGATAGATAGATAGATAGATAGATAGATAGATAGATAGATGGATAGATGGATAGATAGATAGATAGATAGATAGATAGATAGATAGATAGATATAGTACTTTATTGATTCCTTCAGGAGAGTTCCCTCAGGAAAATTGTAGATAGATAGATAGATAGATAGATAGATAGATAGATAGATAGATAGATAGATAGATAGATAGATAGATAGATAGATAGATAGATATAGTACTTTATTGATTCCTTCAGGAGAGTTCCCTCATGAAAATTGTAGATAGATAGATAGATAGATAGATAGATAGATAGATAGATAGATAGATAGATAGATAGATAGATAGATAGATAGATAGATAGATGGATAGATGGATAGATGGATAGATGGATAGATAGATAGATAGATAGATAGATAGATAGATAGATAGATATAGTACTTTATTGATTCCTTCAGGAGAGTTCCCTCAGGAAAATTGTAATTCCAGCAGCAGTGTACAGAATTGAGATTGAATTTTAAAAAAGTAAAAAGTAAATAATGGGGGTATAAATGGAAATAAAATAGAAAATATAACAATAACAATACAAATAAAAAGCAACAATAACAATAAAAATATAACAGTAAAAATTTGAATAGAACAAGAGAAACTAGGCAGTAGTGACCATGATATGAAAATGTATTGATGATTGATTGAAACTTTTATTAGTAGATTGCACAGTGAAGTACATATTCCGTACAATTGACCACTAAATGGTAACACCCGAATAAGTTTTCAACTTGTTTAAGTCGGGGTCCACTATATATATATATATATATATATATATATATATATATATATATATATATATATATATATATATATATATATATATATATATATATATATATATATATATATATATATATATAAACTATTAAATATATACTAACATCATAATACAGTCATCACACAAGATAATCATCAGAGTATATACATTGAATTATTTACATTATTTACAATCCGGGGTGTGGGATTTGGAGGGGGGGGGGGACTATGATTGCACTATGATAGATAGATAGATAGATAGATAGATAGATAGATAGATAGATAGATAGATAGATAGATAGATAGATAGATAGATAGATAGATAGATAGATAGATAGATAGATAGATAGATAGATAGATAGATAGATAGATAGATAGATAGATAGATAGATAGATAGATAGATAGATAGATGGATGGATAGATAGATAGATAGATAGATAGTACTTTATTGATTCCTTCAGGAGCGTTCCCTCTGGAAAATTAAAATTCCAGCAGTAGTGTACAGAATTGAGATCGAATTTAAAAACTAAAAAGTAAATAAGTAAATAATGGGGGTATAAATGGAAATAAAATAGAAAATATTACAATAACAATGCAAATCAAATGGAAATAAAATAGAAAATATAACAATAACAATACAAATCAAAAGCAACAATAAGAATAAAAATATAACAGTAAAAATTTCAATATAACAAGAGAAACTAGGCAGTAGTGACCATGTTATGAAAATGTATTGCACTATTTTTGCATTGTTTTTGTTGCAGTTTATTTCATGATTGCACACATGCAACTATTCAACCAGTTGTTGAATGGCTGAATTGCAGGGGGCATTAATAGGGGGCCCCCGCCACCAAAATGCAGACCTACGTCACTGCTTCCGCCCCGCACCCTCCCTCCTCCTCCTCCGCCTCCTCGTCCCCCGGCATGGTTGGATCAGCTCAGGCTTGCAGCAATCCAACATGGAGTAGCAGCGAGAGAGGAGATGGGGCTCTAGCGGGGCCACCCCACGGCGACAACGACGCGCTTTCTCACGCACAGCCGGAGCTGCAGTCGTGTCGGTGTCTCCTTTTTGGAGGCGGGGTGGCGGTATTTGACGACAACAACAACAAAAACGACGGGACAACGCGACCTGGCTGGAGGAAGAAAGGGGGGGGGGTTGTCGGGACGACTAGCGCGGTTACCTGCTGGCCTGCCTGGCGGCGATGGGCCCCTAGAAAGTTGGAGGATCGGAAAGAAGAAGGAGGAAAAAATAGGTGGTGGGGGGCGACCCAAAAGCAGCTGGAGGAGGAGGGGGGCGACACACACACACACACACACACTGCACGTACACAAACACACAAAAAACACTTGGAGGATTTTTCTTTATGCGGGATTTATGGACGATGACGAGGCTGAGGAATGCTACGTGAGCTGAGGTGAAGAGAGAAAATGATAGAAGAAACACACCCTAACGAGTAAGTACTTCAAAGATCGCATGCATACCCCCCACACCCTCCTCCTTGCACCCTTCTTATGGCTGCCCCTGACAACTTGGAGCAGACTACTTGCTGGCTTTTTAGGCACCGTCTTCTTCCTGTCGCATGGGTCGAAACAGGAATGCACGGTCTGTGGCTGCACGGATAGATATGTGTAAATATGATATATTTATAGATAGGTGGACCATGTTGGTTTGAGGACTAGAGGAGGAGGAGGAGGAGAAGAAGCGTGGGTGGATCGGAAACATTTTTGTGAACGGATCCCAGCGAGCCTGCAAGGCCGCCGTGTTTTGCAAACACTCCCCGCAAGTTGCACCAATGCGACAAGAAACGACGCTAAAAAAACCACAACACTATCGCCCGTTCTTGTGTTGTTTAGTATGTGTGTGCGTGTGCCTCCAACCGAAAGGGGAAGTCTGACAGGATATGAGATATCCGCCATGTCTTTCTCAATCGCACCTCATTTGCATAGCCAGCCGCTCGGCTCCATTCATAAAAAAACTAAAAAAAACGTTAAACTCGCTGGGATAATGTTTCTACCATCGTCAACCCACGGAGCTCGCGTCAATTAGCATATTTTATGATTTAAAAAAAAAAAAGTTACGTTCACTGCTTCCGTTAGCACCCACGCTAGCATGTGTGTTCTCGAGCTAGATAGCATGGGAGACATTGTATACGCGCAAGTCTCGGCATTTAGTCCTTAAATGTTGTTTCAACACACCGTGCACGCCGTGTACTTATGTTGACGTGTATTATATACATACATGGTGGGGGTGGGGGATGTTTGCTCAGCGGTGGCGTGACGCTGGCTCATTCATGAAAAGCCCTCTAACCTTCCGGCCGCGTCTCCATTCATGCCGACACGGGGCCGAAGGAGACTTAATAGAGGCCGCCGTCGGCCCCCCCCCCCGGCGGGTCAAACACAAGGCAGCTAAGAGGTGGACTTCCGGTGTGTAGCATTGTGCTAAAACCAGATTAACACAAACATGGAATAGAAAAATTCAACTGTAAAAGAAAGTGCATCTCTACCTAGGGCTGGGCGATATGGCCTTTTTTTTAATATCTCGATATTTTTAGGCCATATCGCGATACACTATATATATCTCGATATTTTGCCTTAGCCTTGAATGAACACTTGATGCATATAATCACAGCAGTATGATGATTCTATGTGTCTACATTAAAACATTCTTCTTCATACTGCATTAAAGGCCTACTGAAAGCCACTACTACCGACCACGCAGTCTGATAGTTTATATATCAATGATGAAATCTTAACATTGCAACACATGCCAATACGGCCGGGTTAACTTATAAAGTGCAATTTTAAATTTCCCGCTAAACTTCCTGTTGAAAACGTCTATGTATGATGACGTATGCACGTGACGTCAATCGTTGAAACGGAAGTATTCGGACACATTGTATCCAATACAAAAAGCTCGGTTTTCATCGCAAAATTCCGCAGTATTCTGGACATCTGTGTTGGTGAATCTTTTGCAATTTGTTTAATTAACAATGAAGACTGCAAAGAAGAAAGCTTTAGGTGGGATCGGTGTATTAGCGGCTGGCTGCAGCAACACAACCAGGAGGACTTTGACTTGGATAGCAGACGCGCTATCCGACGCTAGCCGCCGACCGCGTCTATGATCGGGTGAAGTCTTTCGTCGCTCCGTCGATCGCTGGAACGCAGGTGAGCACGGGTGTTGATGAGCAGATGAGGGCTGGCTGGCGTAGGTGGATAGCTAATGTTTTTAGCATAGCTCTGTGAGGTCCCGTTGCTAAGTTAGCTTCAATGGCGTCGTTAGCAACAGCATTGTTAAGCTTCGCCAGGCTGGAAAGCATTAACCGTGTAGTTACATGTCCATGGTTTAATAGTATTGTTGATTTTCTGTCTATCCTTCCAGTCAGGGGTTTATTTCTTTTGTTTCTATCTGCAGTTAAGCCTGATGCTATCACGTTAGCTCCATAGCTAAAGTGCTTCGCCGATGTATTGTTGTGGAGATAAAAGTCACTGTGAATGTCCAGTTCGCGTTCTCGACTCTCATTTTCAAGAGGATATAGTATCCGAGGTGGTTTAAAATACAAATCCGTGATCCACAATAGAAAAATGAGAGAGTGTGGAATCCAATGAGCCAGCTTGTACCTAAGTTACGGTCAGAGCGAAAAAAGATGCGTCCTGCACTGCACTCTAGTCCTTCACTCTCACGTTCCTCATCCACGAATCTTTCATCCTGGCTCAAATTAATGGGGTAATCGTCGCTTTCTCGGTCCGAATCGCTCTCGCTGCTGGTGTAAACAATGGGGAAATGTGAGGAGCCTTTCAACCTGTGACGTCACGCTACTTCCGGTACAGGCAAGGCTTTTTTTATCAGCGACCAAAAGTTGCGAACTTTATCGTCGATGTTCTCTACTAAATCCTTTCAGCAAAAATATGGCAATATCGCGAAATGATCAAGTATGACACATAGAATGGATCTGCTATCCCCGTTTAAATAAAAAAAATTCACTTCAGTAGGCCTTTAATATATGCTCATTTTAAACTTTCATGCAGAGAGGGAAATCACAACTAAGTCAATTTAGCAAAAGTGTATTTATTAAACAGTTATTAAGCAGTGGCACAAACATTCATGTCATTTCCAAAACAGAAAGTGCAAAATTGAGACATTTTAAAACAAGCTATAAGTGCACTTTTGTGCATAATGACACACAAGATATTTCAATAAGTGTCACATAAAAATGAGCTGCATATCAAATAGTATATGTCCTACGGTGTTGATGTGGAAATAGTTGCTTCGGCATTTAGTTTGTGTGGCACTGAACGGAGATGTTGACATGATGTAAAGACATATTCCCGCTTGAGGCCAAACCACCGCCAGACGATGGACCCCGTGCTGTTTTTCTTGGGAATTAATTATTCCTCCATTTGTTACCAGATTCGCACCTTCTTTCTCTCGTATTACAACTCAAACCCTCAAACCACACCGTTAGCTGTTAGCATCACAGCTAACGTTACCATGCTCTGCGGGAGCGTGTGACGTATGTAAGAAGGTGCGCTTGTTTTAAAGTCTCTGTGAGAAGGAGAGACAGGAAAGAGTGAGAAACGCATGCAGTTTAATGCCCCGCAGCTAAAAGCAACTGCGTGAGAACGGATACTCGAATATCACGATATAGTCATTTTCTATATCACACAGAGACAAACCCGCGATATATCGATATATCGTCCAGCCCTATCTCTACCCTCCAACCCCACTAAAAGAACACCTCCAGGCAACTACAACCCTAGACTAACACCCTCCCCCCACCACATCCCACCTCCCCGGATTGTAATTAATCAAATGTAAATCATCAAAAGTATATACTTGTTCTTATGCTTCCTGAGCTCACTATGTTCACTGCTCGCTGTACACATCCTACCAAGTCAGACCTTCACTGTTTCAATGTCCATTTCTCAGATGATATTATTGTTGATGACTGAAGTGCTGATATCAACCAAACCTAACCCCCCCCCCCCCACCCCAACCCCCTCCACATCCCACCCCCCGGATTGTAAATAATGTAAATAATTCAATGTAGGGCTGGGCGATATGACCTTTTTTTAATATCGCGATATTTTAAAGGCCTACTGAAATGCGATTTTCTTATTTAAACGGGGATAGCAGGTCCATTCTATGTGTCATACTTGATCATTTCGCGATATTGCCATATTTTTGCTGAAAGGATTTAGTAGAGAACATCGACGATAAAGTTCACAACTTTTGGTCCCTGATAAAAAAGCCTTGCCTGTACCGGAAGTAGCAGACGATATGCGCGTGACGTCACTGGTTGTGGAGCTCCTCACATCTGCACATTGTTTACAATCATGGCCACCAGCAGCGAGAGCAATTCGGACCGAGAAAGCGACAATTTCCCCATTAATTTGAGCGAGAATGAAAGATTTGTGGTTGAGGAAAGTGAGAGTGAAGGACTAGAGGGCAGTGGAAGCGATTCAGATAGGGAAGATGCTGTGAGAGGCGGGTGGGACCTGATATTGAGCTGGGAATGACTAAAACAGTAAATAAACACAAGACATATATCTACTCTATTAGCCACAACACAACCAGGTTTATATTTAATATGCCACAAATTAATCCCGCATAACAAACACCTCCCCCCTCCCGTCCATATAACCCACCAATACAAATCAAACACCCGCACAACACACTCAATCCCTTTCGCCCCACACTTGACAAATTACGGTTGTCTGTTCGACATATTCCCACTTGAAGCCAAACCACTGCCAGACAATGGACCCCCTGCTGTTTTTTGGGGGAATGAATTATTCCTTCATTTGTTACCAGATTCGCACCTTATTTCTCTCGTATTACCGCTAGCATCACAGCTAACGTTAGTCATGCTGCTACCGCTCATGCGAGGGCGTATACGTATGTGACGTATGTCGTGACAGTATGTGTTGTGTGTGGAAGCTGCGCTTGTCTGTCTGTGAGAAGGAGAGACAGGAAAGAGCGAGGAGAACCTGTAGTGTAATGTCCACAGCTAAAAGCCACTGTGTGAGAACGCATACTCGAATATCACGATATAGTCATTTTCTATATCGCAGAGACAAACCCGCGATATATCGCGCATATCGATGTATCGCCCAGCCCTAATTCAGTGTATATACTCTGATGATGATTAACTTGTGTGATGACTGTATTATGCTGATAGTATATATTTATACCATGAATTGATTAACGTTGAAAAACTTATTCGGGTGTTACCATTTAGTGTTCAATTGTACAGAATATGTACTGTACTGTGCAATCCACTAATAAAAGTCTCAACCAATCAATCAATAGCCAAACCACCATACGAATGTTTACACTCGTAACACACGTGTGATTAATGACCACATTTTTACTGTGAGCTACCTTGTTCATCATGGAATCAATCATGGAAGATGGTTGACTACTGCAGTCAACCTACAACTTGCATTCCTCCATACATCAATATCTCTTACTATCTGTATCGCAATGTCTCTATTCTTGTGAGTGAGCTTGTCTGTGTGTTCATGCGACTAAAGGAAGAAAAGAATGGCCAAAAACGCAGAGGAACCGTCCGCTTTATAAACATCAGTGTTGGAATCAGTGCTAGGAATTTTCAAAATGGGGTCCAAGGGACTAACCTGACTTTTGTAGTTCGCTGAGCTCCTCACAAGGATCTGGTACTTCTCAATAGGAGAAGTATTTCAGAAGGCAGGGCCTTGTAAAAAAAAAAAAAACTTTGTATGTAATTGGATAAACCACTTGTCCGTTATCTGATGACGTGCTACTTCAACTACTCCCAAAAATCTCCCGGGGCAACCATTCTCCCAAATTTCTCCCGATTTCCACCCGGACAACAATATTGGGGGCGTGCCTTAAAGGCACTGCCTTTAGCGTCCTTTCTCACCTGAAAAGGAGACTATTACAGTATATATGTCTCCGTTATCCATAGGTTTATCTATAACCCATAAAGTAGGCAGGCACGGAGCTATTTCTCAGCGTGTGTTTATTCCAGCCAGCACGTTAATACACTGACACACAACATTCGGATTCCCATCATGCATTGCTTCAAAACTACGGCAAATAGTAATGTCCAAATACATAACAAAGACGAAGCAGAAGAACGAAGAAGAGACATGGCGACGACGAGTAAGAAGAAGTAGTACGCTTGCAAGTTCCAAAATGATTGGAAAAAATAATTTCAGTTCATAAGACATACTTGAAAATATATACACCCCCCGCTACACCGCCCCCCAATCTCCCGAATTCGGAGGTCTCAAGGTTGGCAAGTATGCTGATGAGAGCGACGCTGGGAAATCCGAAACAGAACAGCCGACATATTGGATAAAGACAGAGCGAAAAGTTAGAGAACTTTTACTGAAACAATGCAGCAATGTCAGTAGACGATCAATGTCGCAAAACAGTTGCAATTGCAGAATCAATGTCAGCACACGACTCCTCGTTGCATGCCGCCATTGTTGTTTGAATCAAACAGTCCCTTCGGCGCTACGTCGCATCTATGAAATCCCGCCCGGCGATCCTGATTGATTCAGTATTTTTTGCTATCTTGAAGGAGTTTGCAATACCCAGATCCTTGTGTGGAGCTCAGCGGACTACAAGGATCTGGCAAGAGTCAGGTTACCAAGGGACCCCATCAAGTCATAAAAATGGGGTCCCACAGTACATTTTCGGAAAACATCTTTCCATCTTCACTGCTTGCTGTACATATCCTACGAAGTCAGACCTACACTGTTTCAATGTCAATTTCTCAGATGATATTATTGTTGATGACTGAAGTGCTGATATCAACCAAACCTAATCTCCCCGCCCCAACCCCCTCCACATCCCACCACCCGGATTGTAAATAATGTAAATAATTCAATGTATATACTCTGATGATGATTAACTTGTGTGATGACTGTATTATGCTGATAATTTATATTTATACCATGATTTGAGTAACGTGAACCCCGACTTAAACAAGTTGAAAAACGTATTCTGGTGTTACCATTTAGTGGTCAATTGTACGGAATATGTACTGTACTGTGCAACCTACTAATAAAAGTTATAATCAATCAATCAATCAATAAGTGAGCCATTTGCTGAAAAGTGGCTTCTGAAGCCACTTTTCATCGAAGCTTCACTTCTTGGGTTTATTGCTTGCCATGAAGAAAACAATAACACGCTGGAGTCCTAATACCGGAAATGCAGTATTTGTGATCAATAAAACTTGCGGCGAATCAAAATTTATGAAATTGCACCGGAAAGTGCATTACTTTGAAGTCGATAAATAATGAATAATTTCACCCGTTAAATATAAACAAAACACGAGCAGAAATTCGCGTCCTTTCTGATTTCAATGTGTAAAAAGACGCAAAAACTGCGTTAACGCCAACACTGAACATGACAGGGTTGTACAGGTATACTGGTCCAAGTAAGGTACCATGGTACTAGTGCATTAAAAAAGGTGGGTATGGAATTTACCGGTATTTGGTTTTTCATGCCATGATGACGCAGCATTGTGACATTTCTGGTAATATGAGCCGAGTCAACACACATACAGACACATACGAGCAGAAACAGTGTGGAGAAAGAAGAGAGAGGATGTATTTTGTCTTAAAAACTAATCAGAATCAGAAATACTTTATTAATCCCTGAGAGGAAATTACAATTTTCAGCACAATCCTACACTAACGATAAATGTGAAGCTATAAACACTGAAGCACTGCTCTGTTTAAAACATAGCTAGCTCGCAGCTGACATTCGTCCACAGTGTTTCAGCTACTTCTAAATCACTAATCCTCGCCTTCATGGCGACAAATAAACTTTCTTACAAATATCATCCTTGCAGGACGAGGAATAGCTAAAGATGCATCACTACACACCATAGGAGGATACAATAGCTAACAGCAAGCTAGCGCTCCTGAATGTAAAAAAATCAGTGGCTCTATACAAGTATTGACTGTAACGATACCAAGTACAAGAGCCATATATTGTCGATACTGCAATGATTACATTGATATTTTATTTATCACAAAATCTTTTATCATTTTTGTTATTGTTTAAAGACAGTAAATACTTTCCTGGACACAGGGGGGTTTTAATTGCAAATGTATGAGACTGTAACTACTTGGTATTGGATCCATACCCAAATTTGTAGTATCACCTAAAACTTATGTAACATATCCAAATAACAGAAGAATAATTCCTTATTACGTTTTAAAAGAAGTGTTGATAGAACATGTTAAAACAGAAAGTAACGGTAAATAAGTAGATTATTAACACATCCATCCATTTCTACCGTGTCTCCCTCATAATTTTGACAAAATAATAGAATGGGAAATGACACAATATGTTACTGCATACGTCAGCAGCCAAATTAGGAGACTTGGTAACCCGTTTGTTTACTTAGTAGTAAAAAAAGACAAATTGCCTAGTATGTTCGCTATGTTATCTAATACCAACATTGTTATTTGATTACAATAAGAAACAAATGTTTAATGTATAATAAAATGTTCTGTTGAAATAAAGCCAATAAGGACATTTTTGTTTGTGGTCCCCTTTATTTTGAAAAGTATAGAAATACATATTGGTACCGGTACTTGAATATTGGTATCATGTATAACTTCAATGATATGATTCTGGACTACGCTTTGCACCAGATTACAGCACATTTGAATATAAAGCTTAAATTTGACTCTAAAGTGTTAGCTTGTCTGCATGTTCATGCTTTAAAAATGTTAACAAAATTGCTGAGGAACCCTTATTTACTTTATTCAAATGCCCGTTTATGAATCAATTCTATCTAGACTACAATATGTGTGCACTTGACACTGCATTTATGGTTAAAGCTCAAATGGTACTTAATGAAGCGTTTCCATAATGAGCTAGCTTGTCTGAGTGGTCATGCTAAGAAAATGTAAAAATGGCTAACAGAAAATGTTTTTTAAAAAACTTTATTTTTGACATTTAAATATCCGTTTACAACATGTTTCCCAAACATCGTCGGGACACTAATAATCTCTCTTTAAATCTGTGTCAGATTCAACTTCAATCAATCAATCAAAGTTTATTTATATAGCCCTAAATCACAAGTGTCTCAAAGGGCTGCACAAGCCACAACGATCGGCTCAGATCCCACATCAGGGCAAGAAAAAAACTCAACCCAATGGAATACATGAGAAACCTTGTATTTCAGTCTCGATTAGGTAGGTTGTTTTTTTGTTTTTTTTTAAACATATTCACGGACATTCATGGACATAACACCATAAATATGTCTGGTTTGTATAACTAAAAACAATTTGCACAATTCTAAGTTAGCCAAATCCCCACACGTTTAAACTCTTAACATATTGTGCAGATGTCCGTTTATACCAGCAATTAGAATTACATAGTGAAACTAATATGACATAGGCTCATAACATGCAGTGCAACTCAAAATATATTCTTTTGATATAATTTTGATGATTATGACTTACAGCTTATAAAAACCTCAAATTGAAAATTTCAGAACATTTTGTGGTTTCAAAAACTATAAACCATGATGAACAAAATTATAAAATACAAGCTTGACATATTTTACTTTGTATGTAATGAATTTATATCACATTTATTGCTGAAATGTATGGACTTTTACACAATATAAACATTTTGAGTTTCACCTGTATATAAGCTACAGTATTTTGCATCAGATATCTTTAATAACGCTGCAATTTGTGACACAAGCATGTCATGAGCTAGTATGTCAGCATGTTCTTGCTAGTAAACGTTAAAAACGACAGAAAATAAAATAATAATAATAACATTACCCGTTCCTAATACCTGGATCAAACACTGAACTCTCTGTATTACAATAGCTATAATTATAGCGGCAGTGGGCTTAGCAACTTTCCAAATAAACAACGGCTGTCTGGTGCTAACATTTCAGCACATATATGAATAGTAGACTGTTAAGAGCGAACAACATTAAGTTTAAAGTCACTGGCCAAACATTTGATGGCCTTCTAAGGCTACAATATATGTAGTAGGAATTAATTCCTTTGCCAATTGTGAATTGTTAATTATAGTTCTATAGCGCTTCTTCTCTGGTGACTCAAAGTGCTTTACGTTGAGAAACCCATTATCTAAATTTACACCAGTGTGGGTGGCATTGGGAGCAGAGTGGGTGAAGTGTCTTGCCCAAGTACACAGTGGCAGTGACGAGGATGGCGAAAGCTGGATTAGAACCAGCAACCCTCAAGTTTCTGGTCGGCCACTGTACCATCTGAGCCATGCCGAATAGACTAATATTTATTGTTAGGTCTATAATTTCATCATGGATTTATTTTCTATTTGTCAGTACTGGACTTTAGATACCACGTGACAGTGGTCGGTTTAGCGGAGAGACGCGATCCATCCCAGAGTACAAAGAGCTCTGGTCACTTAGCAGACGCTAGAGTTAGCATGTCTGCGCGTTCCCTTGCTAAGATTGTTCTGGTCCTTGTTTATATTCGTCAGCATTTGATATTGAGACGGTAATAATAACCCCTCGATAGGAATGGAATCTGGCAGTGACCAGTTATAACCGTGAAGAATAACACGCTACATTTGTGTTAATGTTCAAATGGCCCGGCCCAGAAAAGAACTGGAGTATTTTTTTTAACAGTGTGATTATAAAATTATTTTGCGAGCCTAGTGTAAGTCCAATCGATAGTTCTTTTGACTTGACACGAGGGCTGTCTCAAAACACAACTCCACTAAGCCTTGTTGTGTTCAAAATCATGAAAGGACTGCTTATAAAACGCACAAAACAGGGTGTTTTTGACTTTAAAGGGGAAATGCACTTTTTGGGGGTGAATTCTGCCCATCATTCGCAATCCTTATGTGAGACAATAACACATTTTCTTTTTTTATACATTCTAACTTGTACATAAATGCTATTAAAGTCCGCTAGCAGTGGAAGTAATGGGAGTCATGACATT
Organism: Entelurus aequoreus; assembly: GCF_033978785.1. Classification (NCBI taxonomy): domain Eukaryota; kingdom Metazoa; phylum Chordata; class Actinopteri; order Syngnathiformes; family Syngnathidae; genus Entelurus; species Entelurus aequoreus. The sequence goes on from NC_084739.1 coordinate 79,787,205, forward strand.
ATTGCATCTATTGCGCCCATAAATCCCTCTAAAAAAATCTAAAAAGCGGCAACAATACTCAGATTACATTTTGTGACCAGAATAATAAACAAGTGTTAACAATATTGTCAATGTAAGCGTTAACATTAAGGACCTACCTTTAGCGGTGCATTGATGAGCGCTAATTAGCTTATGCTGCTATATTGACATAGCCGGCGAGCTGCTGCATCACCACTGAGTTTGTAAAAGTTAATTCTAGATCATTAACCATGCCTCTCACCTGGATAGTAGAAGGATGTGGACATAAGCCGAGAAGTTTGTCAACTGTGACATCCAATTTATACCCAAACATGGCAGAAAGGGCATGAAAAGACGTTCGTTTGCGCCCATATTTTTTTATTTAAGTGTTCTAAAATCATCTAAAGACCTCCATCAATGTTTTATATAAATGCTATAAGTATATATGTAATGTAGTAACAAACACGTTCATAATAACATAAAATATTTACCTATTTTACTAATTTTAAGCATACGGCGGCATCATTTCACAGATGAATCACAACTAGAGATGTCTGATAATATCGGACTGCCGATATTATCGGCCGATAAATGCTTTAAAATGTGATATTGTAAATTATCGGTATCGGTTTCAAAAAGTAAAATTTATGACTTTTTAAAACGCCGCTGTACGGAGTGGTACACGGACGTAGGGAGAGGTACAGAGCGCCAATAAACCTTAAAGGCACTGCTTTTGCGTGCCGGCCCAATCACATAATATCTACTGCGTTTCACATACACAAGTGAATGCAAGGCATACTTGGTCAACAGCCATACAGGTCACACTGAGGGTGACCGTATAAACAACTTTAACACTGTTACAAATATGCGCCACACTGTGAACCCACACCAAACAAGAATGACAAACACATTTCGGGAGAACATCCGCACCGTAACACAACAGAACAAATACCCAGAACCCCTTGCAGCACTAACTCTTCCGGGACGCTACAATATATTTTTTAATTTATTTTGGAAAATCTTGTTACATTGTTTAATGCATCCAGCGGGGCATCACAACAAAATTAGGCATAATAATGTGTTAATTCCACGACTGTATATATCGGTATCGGTTGATATCGGAATTGGTAAATAAGAGTTGGACAATATCGGATATCGGCAAAAAGCCATCTCTAATCCCAACGTTCTTTATTTCCTTCAAACACAGCAACACTACTAATCATGACAGACTTCATGAGAGACTACTTTGGGACAAATGATTATCAGAACCTTTCTTTTTCAGCCTGAACATAGGGACGATGAGTTACATGTTTAATGTGGGATCTGAGCAGAGGATGTCGTTGTGGCTTGTGCAGCCCTTTGAGACATTTGTGATTAAGGGCTATGTAAGTACACTGATTGATTGTCTGATTTAATAAGCAGGTCCAGCAAGTAGCACTATTTTCTACTCTGCTCCGGGGTGGACCGCTAGCCTGTCCATCAGATGGGGACATCTCTACGCTGCTGACCCGTCTCTGCTCGGGATGGTTCCCGCTGGCCCCACCATGGACTGGACTTTCACTGATGTGTTGGACTTTCACAATATTATGTCAGACCCACTCGACACCGAGGATGTCGTTGTGGCTTGTACAGCCCTTTGAGACACTTGTGATTTAGGGCTATATAAATAAACATTGATTGATTGATTGATTGATTGACTATTGCTAAGTGCTAAAAAGGAAATACAAACAACCATAATAAAACAATTACTTAGTGTACAACGTCTGCTCTCACTGGAACACTGACTGATGGGCTGTTCGTATCTTCTGGTTTAGAGGTATAATTGATCCTAATCCTCCCATAGGTTAAAAAAAACAAAAACGAAATGAGCGTCTTTAAGTGTGTCTCCCTCTGGGTCTAAGATGAATGTCAAAGTTGAACAAACTCTCGTTTATGGCCACAACCTTCTATTATACATCATCTATAATTTACTTTTACCAACGCAGAGGTGATGCAGAAACTTAACGACTCAGTATGTCAATAGGTGCATAAACTAGTTACCGTATTTTCTGGACCATAGGGCGCACCGGATTATAAGGCGGGTCTATTCAGGTCTTTTTTCATACAAAAGGCGCACCGGATTATAATGTGCATTAAAGGGGTCATATTATGAATTATTTCTAAGTTTAAAACATTTCCTTGTGGTCTACATAACATGTAGTGACAATCATGGTTACTTTAACTTTTAACTTTTTATTGGTGGTTCCTTGGGCAAAATGTTGCAAAGATGATGTTTTACAGATCATCTTCAAGCCGCTTTCTGACAGTCGCTTCAGGATGCGCTCTTTTGTGAGCGGCCTTATTTACGTGGCTCACCTTCGACAGCGTCTTCTCCCCGTCATCTTTGTTGTAGCGGTGTAGCGTGCAAGGACGGCAGTAGAAGAAGTGTCGAAAGATGGAGCTAACTGTTTTAATGACATTCAGACTTTACTTATATCAACAACGGAGCAGCATCTTCTCATCCGTGGCTCACTAGTGCAACAACGCCGTAAATGTGTCCCGTGAAAAACCGTCCGAGCGAAACTCTAATAACTAAAGTTCCGTGGGTGAATAATGTAAACTCTCTACATTGGTAGTTTTTAGCGCTTCCATAGCTAGATATAAGTTAGAACTTTACACTACTTTATATTAGAAATGGCGACAGTGCAGGATGAATGCCACAGTGAAAAATAGTGAAAAAGAAGAAGCTTATTGACTACGGGGTCGGCACAGACTACAGTGGCGGACGTGCGCAAATTTTCAGGACTTATGTAGAGCTCAAATACACATCAGTAGGTACCAGAAGGTAAGAAAAGTTGGTTTTGCATAATACTGTGAAACGAAACGCAAGATAATATGTCTGCTAATGGGTGCCATTTTGCGGTCCTTGTACACACACCATAGTAACACTTGTATCTCTGTCTACGGTAGCCGTAATGGGCCGACAATCCATCAAGCGGTGCAGCTTCAAAGTCAAACTAAAACATTTTGACAGATTTTAGAGTGCCGTGTGTAATGTGCTTTATTTTCAATGGAACATTTAAAGTGTTGGTGTTGTTTACTGACGTCATATTGCAGTCTACACATATCTCTTGTGTGTGACTACCACCTACTGGTCACACTTATCATTACGCTATGTACCAAATAAAATTGCTTCGAGGTCGGTAAGCACAACTACAATTATTCCATACATTAGGCGCACTGGGTTATAAGGCGCACTGTCGATTTTTGAGAAAATGAAAGGATTTTAAGTGCGCCTTATAGTCCAAAAAATACGGTACCTCTCTCTGATCATGGCGCCGCTATAATAGTTCCTAAGTGTTAGCGCTAATACTTGGTTAATATCCAGGTCACGACATGGAAATGGAGTATTGTTGGCGGTTTTTGAATGTGTTTTAGAAAGGGCGTTATGGGCGCACTAAGTACTCCCATTAGCTGCATTGATAACCACCTTAAACTTGCTGTATGTTACGAATTAAAATGCACAAAAAACATTTGTTCCTGTTTTACATAGAGATTTGGAATAATTGGCAAAATTCCAAAAAAATGCAGTCCCCCTTTAAACTGTGACATAACCCCTGCCCCCGATTTGGGCTGCAATGTGTCGTCTCTGCTTTTTGTATTCTGATGTATTGACTACTGAATGGAACTGACCTCGTATTGCTCGCCTGTGGTCAGATCACGACATAGCTTCCTGTTGAGGATGTTTTTAAATGATTGCGGGCAGAGTTAAAGCTTGCCTAAGGCTCTGGATGCAAGCCAGGTACTCTCAGCATAACAAATTGTAGATTATTATCAGCTAATGTTAGCAAGCTAGCGACATAAAGCCGACACTGTCCCTCTGCCTCGATCGACCGTTAAATCCAATAGTTTTCTGCTGTCAGATGCTTTCAGCTAGCAAAACATAGTGTAGGCGCTGCAAGTAAATAAAGCCTTTGATTTAGAAATAAAAGTCAGGAAATTGTTGCGAGATGCACGCAATTAAACACGGCAGCGAATTCCAATCAACCATAGAGAGATATAGTATGCACATAAATAAACCGTGGGTTTCCCCCAGGGTGCAGATACACTATCATGTGGAACAGATCCTTGTTAACAGTGTTTCCTGTGTTGTACTCATCAGAGCTTTTATCTAATAGCCTGAGCCGTTTATAGCTGAAGACCAAACAACGGAGTGTGATTGTCCTTTTCCCCCCCTTCTTTCTCATTAAAGAATCCTGGCCTTCAACTGACAAGAGACCAGGATTATAATAACAATATAAGCTTGACTTTGTGTTAACCTCTTCATGTTTAACGGTCTACAGGCAGCTGATATTTGATTTGTCCTCCAGCCCTTTGACTTCCTATCTAATCAGTTCTTTGTTTGATGCTTAGCTAGTTTGATGATTGACGTGAATAAACGTTGCAAACATGTAGGTTAACGCTAACAGCAATTTTTACATCATGTGCGCCGCGGTTCCGGACGATAATTCCTCGCTCAAAATGTTCCCCAAAGACAAATAGACAAAACTTGTAATTTAACTAATAAATCATTACGGGTTATTTACCTGCTGGAAATGTTCAGTCGGTAAAATGTTCAGATGCAGGAAAAACCTCACATTGTTTGTGATGGAAATAATTCCTATCGGTTGTCCCAAAGCAAAAGCATACAAAGGCTGTCCTATTGCTAGCTGACCACGGACATCTGACAACTTATGCAAATAAAAGTCTATAACCAATTAAGCCCAAGAAAATTAAGGTTACATTTACCCGAACTGGGGAAAAAAATATTCTGTAATATTCATGCCAGGCACACCTATCTATTCAGTGGCTGTAATTGATCAATCGGCTTTTAAATTAATGTGCCGTAACAATCAGGGTGACTACTTCATAAAGAAATATTTATTCCTGAACTGGAACTATGGTGTTCGTTAGGCTGTTACAAAAATAAGTGTTTTAAACTTTTTTTCCCATTTTAAAGTAAGGGCAGGCAAAGTGATAATAAAAACAAAGTATTAATTTGTATGTAAAGAAAGAACAGTCAAATTAGCAGAAACAAACAAAACACTAAAGCTATGTAGCTTCCTCAAACTTTATAGTTAAAATGATAGTTATTTTTTCGGGGTGTGAATCTTTGAGCGCCTAACGATTTCATCGGATTCCGATTCTTGGGTAACAATCCGATTCAGAATCGATTCAACGCGATTCTCGATTTCAGAAACCGCTTCTCGCTATGTTTTATTTGGTAGAAGGATTATAATGAAACTTTTTTACAACAGGTTTCAGGTTATAGAAGCGCCTTCTGGTTGCATGGAGATGGCCGAAAAACGTATTTAAAAAAATTGATTCTTATAAAAAATAATTGAAAATGAAATACTTTTTTTTTTTCTTTACATCGATTTTTGAAAATTATGAGTTTATTTAGAATCGGGGTGTATAAGAATCGCAATTCGGATGTAAATACATTTTTTTGTGCACTCCTACTATTTTTCAGACAATTTTCTCTCTCTGTTGTTGGATAGCAAGCTAATAAGCCAACTATCTTACACCGCTTTAAATGCTCCCGCAGGTCCACTTTGCATTTTGAATGAAGTTATTCATGTGTTTTGCCGATAAACGATATTGTTGACATAATTTCTTTAAACCAAGTTAACCACTGATTTAAATATAATAAATCATAATAATGCAAGTATACCCTTTCAAATGCAAGAAACGTGTATTGATATTATTATATTTGAACATTGTAATTGAAACGTAAACTTTCAAATACAAAATTAAATAAAACAAACTAAATAAAATATACTCTCTTATCAAAATGTTGCACTTGAATAAAAATCACAACAAAAAACAATAAAATAGGTTCTGTCTCTGTTAAGGAAGGTGTGGGGAACCCTGAAATATACACAACCAAAACAATTAATAAAATGGCTAAATAAAGTTCTTCTGAACAAAATGGTCATGGTTTTTATTATTGTGGTATTGTTTAATGTGCTCCAAAAGTAATGATACAAACACTAAAACATTTTACCTTTTTACTACCACACAATATACGTTCTTGGCAGAGGAAACATCTAATTTTGTTCTGGATTCATAAGAGCCATATCATTTTTGTGTGTGTGTGTTTAACTGTTTATCTTCTTCCATTTTAATTTGTAAACATTTTAGAATGTTTTATAATACACGTAAATTGGGTGATCAGTTGTTTATCTGTGGTATGGCTCGGGTTGGTAGAGTGGCCGCGCCAGCAACTTGAGGGTTCCCGGTTCGATCCCCGCTTCCGCCATCCTAGTCACTGCCGTTGTGTCCTCGGGCAAGACACTTTACCCACCAGCTCCCAGTGCCACCCACACTGGTTTAAATGTAACTTAGATATTGGGTTTCACAATGTAGAGCGCTTTGAGTCACTAGAGAAAAGCACTATATAAATATGATTCACTTCACACTTCCGGTTTATGTGTTGTCACGCGAGTTTACTTCCTGTTGAACGGAGTCCGTGTTAGTCTGTTTCAACTTGACACTGTGGCACTTTGTGCTGAGACAGCACAGGCTTTATGTTCAATGTGAATACTGTATCTTAGTTGTTTAGACAGTAATGTGTTTGGATTTGGGAATTATGTTTTTTAAACGGGTAAAGACATCAACGTCTCTTGTTTACATGTTAGCATTTAAGCTAAAAAGCAAGCTAATGTTAGATGGTCTCCATTTAATCAAAGTGGGGTTATCGATCACGGTTTTTCGATCATTTTATTTCCATACAGTGATACTAACCGTCGGGAGTTTTACAGCAGTTATCATTACTACCATTTATTTGTAGTACAAACGCCCATAGCTGCTTAAACCCATGCAAAAGTGTGACCGTTCTTGTAAACCGTAACAGAGCATACACATGGCGATTATCGAGGCTGGCAAACTTACAGACTCAATTTTCATTTATCGTTTGGTAATTGACTTGTTGAATATCGGCCTAGGCCTACCCATACACTTGTTGTTTTTAGCTGCTGTGTTGTTGCCAGTTGCTGCCAGTAGCCGCAGCCATTTTTTTCTCTTCCTGTTGCTGCCTGTCACCAATCGCGCTGCCTTGCTCGTTCGTTTTTGTCTGGAAAAACACGAATGGTGACGTCACCGACAATGTCAACAGAATTGTTGCACTAGATCAGGGGGTTGGCAACTTTTACTATCAAAATAGCGATATATCTTCTATTAAAACAGTGGGTCGCAAGCAGCAGAGGAGATTTTTATTATTTGTGTCTACACTCTAGTATTCATGTTAGAACGATACACAGGCATGCAGCGAGGTGGCAGCAGTGCTTAAATAAACTAGCTCCCGTTTCTACCCAGTAAAAGTAGTACGTACAAAGGTACAGGTGTAGAAGTTTGTGACTGGAGTGAATAGAAAAGTCGTCGTCAACAGTATATATAAATAATGTAACACACACAGTGCATTGTCAAGATGAATAAATAAATATCAAGTTCTGAATAGTAATTCAATTCAGGGGAGTCGTGGAAAATTTCTGTCCCAAAACATTTCATGTGTAATCTTTTAATTATTTCAGGAATTGGACATGCAGAACTGTATTTCTAATAGCTGGTAAATAGTGGGCTAATTGCTAGCTGACAACCAGAGCGTTAATCGCTAGCTGGCAACTAGAGTGCTAATCACTAGCAATCTTAAATGCTAACATTGATGCAATGACAGGGTTTCCCCTACATTTAATTGATCGTGGCGCACCGCCACGGCAAAATAAAAGCCGCCACACCTTAAAGTAAGTTTTGTTGTTTTTACCTGAAAACTCAATTAAGTAATATATTGTATGAATTGATATACTGTATATATACTAATATTTCTGTATTATTGGCCATGCTGAGTTTGAAAAGCATCTCAAATATAAATGTTCCTCTATGCTTTATTTTCAAGAAAAAAAATTGCATCTGAATCACCTGTCTACTAATAACGCATATTTGTTTTAAAATATACTTAAAACATTTGTTTAGCCTTTTTAAAGTAAATATGTGCACCATTGCCAATCAAATTAATCATGACATAAATATGATAGTGTCGTATTAACTACAACATATACAGTGGCAATCTGGGGAAACCCTGTAATAATACATTTCAATCAATCAATCAATCAATCAATGTTTATTTATATAGCCCTAAATCACAAGTGTCTCAAAGGGCTGTACAAGCCACAACGACATCCTCGGTACAGAGCCCACATACGGGCAAGGAAAACTCACCCCAGTGGGACGTCAATGTAAATGACTATGAGAAACCTTGGAGAGGACCGCATATGTGGGTAATCCTCCCCCCCCCCCCCCCCCCCCCCCCCAGGGGAATTTGTGTTATGTTTTTATTTTAAAGATGCAAGGTACAATTACCATGCCAATGCCAGTTATAAACAACACAACAATGTTAATGTGGATTTTTTTTTAAATGTAATGTTTGGAAAAATAATAAAATTGAAGTCAACTAAATATTTACGACCTCCCTTTTGAAGAACTCTGGTCTAGACTGAAAACTAGGCTTAAAAAAGTTCCTTTAAAACACACTTCCTACTTTTTTTGTTTTCGGTCTTACACACAAAAAAAGAATGTGTAAACAGCCAAAACAACATATCGTTTATCAGTTGTATTTAAAAAAATAAAAAATAAAACGTTGGATCTCAGGTAGCAGGCAGTATGAAAGGATATGAAGTATCACAGCGTCTGGCTTGGCAGTAGTTGCCAACTTGCCTCTAAGAGGTTTAGAGGAAATCGGCTTATTTTCCATCTTAGACGGCTCAGTTGCAGACTTTGGGAATTACTGCATCCTGTTTGCTTTATCTAAGTGGCCCCTTGAACCTTCTACACAAGGGCTGCCCAAACTTTTCCCACTGAGTGCCACAGACTGACAGATCAAAGGATGCAGGGGCAATTTTGGTAGTTTTCACCTTTAAAACCAGTACAATATATATATTTTTCCCCCCAAGAACTAGAAAATGCAATTTCTGTAGAAATTTCATGTGAATGGTGAACAGACAAAGCTGAACTGAAATGCTTCCATAGTGAAATGCTAACAGTTAGCACACTGGCCAGATAGGTAAGTAAAAAAATATATGAGCAAAATAAGCTACAAAAACAGTATGCTAACAGTAGTATGTTAACATACTAACAATAGCATGCTTACAGTTACAATATGACCTGCTCAGTGGCCTAGTGGTTAGAGTGTCCGCCCTGAGATCGGTAGGTCCTGAGTTCCAACCCCGGCCGAGTCATACCAAAGACTGTAAAAATGGGACCCATTACCTCCCTGCTTGGCACTCAGCATCAAGGGTTGGAATTGGGGGTTAAATCACCAAAATGATTCTCGGGCGCGGCCACCGCTTCTGCTCGCTGCTCCCCCTCACCTCCCAGGGGGTGAGGGTGATGGGTCAAATGCAGAGGATAATCTCACCACACCTAGTGTGTGTGTGACAATCATTGGTACTTTAACTTTTAAAATGGCGAAAAGATATAGTGCACTAATGTTGGCATGCTAAAATGTTATCTGTAACATGCGGCAAGTACCAAAATGTATTACTCTGAGGTGTGGCTGAAAAATGTGTTTAGAATTAGATATGTCCGATAATATCGGGCTGCCGATATTATCGGCCGATAAATGCTTTAAAATATCGGAAATTATCGGTATCGGTTTCAAAACGCCTCTGTACGGAGTGGTACACGGACGTTGGGAGAAGTACAGAGCGCCAATAAACCTTAAAGGCACTGCCTTTGCGTGCCGGCCCAATCACATAATATCTACGGCTTTTCACACACACAAGTGAATGCAAGTCATACTTGGTCAACAGCCATACAGGTCACACTGAGGGTAGCCGTATAAACAACTTTAACACTGTTACAAATATGCGCCACACTGTGAACCCACACCAAACAAGAATGACAAACACATTTCGGGAGAACATCCGCACCGTAACACAACATAAACACAACAGAACAAATACCCAGAACCCCTTGCAGCACTAACTCTTCCGGGACGCTACAATATACACCCCCCCACCTGAAACCCGCCCACCTCAACCTCCTCATGCTCTCTCAGGGAGAGCATGTCCCAAATTCCAAGCTGCTGTTTTGAGGCATGTTAAAAAAAAAAAATGCACTTTGTGACTTCAATAATAAATATGGCAGTGCCATATTGGCATTTTTTTTTCCATAACTTGAGTTGATTTCTTTTGGAAAACCTTGTTACATTGTTTAATGCATCCAGCGGGGCATCACAACAAAATTAGGCATAATAATGTGTTAATTCCACGACTGTATATATTGGTATCGGTTGATATCAGAATCGGTAATTAAGAGTTGGACAATATCGGAATATCGGATATTGGCAAAAAATCCATTATTGGAAATCTCTATTTAGAATACGTGCATGCTAACGTTAGCATGCATCAAGTACCAAAATATGACTGAGGTGTGTATCTACAAATTAGCTTTTTGTAAAAGTTAGCATACTAACAGGTATCTTTGGTCAAGTAACAAAATATTTGACGCTGAGGTGTATACCTGCAAAAAAGCTAGCATACTAATATCGGAATGTAATGACTGTGCTGCGGCCCATTAAAAATTAGCTACTTGCAGCAAATGGCCCCAGGGCCGCACTTTGGACACATCTGTTCTACACAAACTGTGTTTTTGTTTTAGCGCGTTAATCTGACCTCGCTGCCGCTAATCGCCTTGTGCTCCCCCCGTAACATGCGAGTGTTCCATATAACTCCCCGGCCGATTGGCAGGAAGCCGATCAAACGCCCCCTAGGGAGGCAACAGCGTGTCAATAGTTGGGAATGAACTGCCTTCACCTCCTTTTTTTTAATGTTGTTTGCGCTAGCCAGCGGGAATAAAGCAGCCTTTGATACGCGCTTCCTCTTGAAGCGGCCACGTTTCATATACAGCTGCGATTCTTCAGCACACATTAGGTTGTCATAAATGGTCTTGCTACTCAGTAAACACAGATTTGTTTTATCAAACAGAGCGATACTGACTGTTAGCTTGACAACTCATGGGCAGACAAACTTATTTACATTCACTTACATGTACTCTTTTAGTTTAACACTTAAAAGGGGTCATATTAGGATTATCTTCTACATTTAAAACACTTCCTTGTGGTCTACATCAGTGTTTTATAACCACTGGCCACGGCATACAGTCTGGTGTGCCGTGGGAGATTATCTAATTTCACCTATTTGGGTTAAAAATATTTTTTGCAAACCAGTAATTATAATCCGCAAATAATGTGCCGTTGTTGAGTGTCTGTACTGTCTGGAGATCGGCAGACTTACCACGTTATACTCTTCCTTATCAGTAGGTGGCAGCAGGTAGCTAATTGCTTTGTAGATGTCGGAAACAGCGGGAGGAAGCGTGCAGGTAAAAAGTTATCGAATGCTTAAACCAAAAATAAACAAAAGGTGAGTGTCCCTAAGAAAAGGCATTGAAGCTTAGAGAAGGCTATGCAGAACGCAACTAAAACTGAACTGGCTACAAAGTAAACAAAAACAGAATGCTAGACGACAGCAAAGACTTACTGTGGAGCAAAGTCCAACAACAATGTCCCCACAAAGAAAGATAAAAACAACTGAAATATTCTTGATTGCTAAAACAAAGCAGGTGTGGGGAATAGCGGTCAAGGAAGACATGAAACTGCTACAGGAAAATACCAAAAAAAGAGAAAAAGCCACCAAAATAAGAGCGCAAGACAAGAACTAAAACACTACACACAGGTAAACAGCAAAAAAACTCCAAATAAATCACAGCGTGATGTGACAGGTCGTGACATTACACCTACTTTGAGACAAGAGCTATATTGATGCATGCTTGGTTATGCTTTAAAGTCATATCCAACAATTGCGACAACTTTTTATTGTCAATATCGGCTGCAGAGTTTAATTTTTTAATGATTTCTGCTGGTGGTGTGCCTCCGCATTTTTTCAATGAAAAAAATGTGCCTTGGCTCCAAAAAGGTTGAAAAACACTGGTCTGCATAACATGTAATGGTGGTTATTTGGTCAAAAGTTTGCATGGATGATGTTTTACAGGCCATCTTTAAAGGCCTACTGAAAGCCACTACTACCGACCACGCAGTCTGATAGTTTATATATCAATGATGAAATCTTAACATTGCAACACATGCCAATACGGCCGGGTTAACTTATAAAGTGACATTTTAAAATTCCCGGGAAATATCCGGCTGAAACATCGCGGTACGATGACGTATGCGCGTGACGAAGTCCGAGTAACGGAAGTTATGGTACCCCGTAGAATCCTATACAAAAAGCTCTGTTTTCATTTCATAATTCCACAGTATTCTGGACATCTTTTGCAGTTTTTTTAATGAACAATGAAGGCTGCAAAGAAGACAGTTGTAGGTGGGATCAGTGTATTAGCAGCGGACTACAGCAACACAACCAGGAGGACTTTGTTGGAGTGCTAGCCGCGCTAGCCGCCGACCTCACCTTGACTTCCTATGTCTCCGGGCCGCCAAACGCATCGGGTGAAGTCCTTCGTCCTGCCGATCGCTGGAACGCAGGTGAGCACGGGTGTTGATGAGCAAATGAGGGCTGGCTGGCGTAGGTGGAGAGCTAATGTTTTTAGCATAGCTCTGTGCAGTCCGGTTGCTAAGTTAGCTTCAGTGGCGTCGTTAGCACAGCATTGTTAACCTTCGCCAGCCTGGAAAGCATTAACCGTGTATTTACATGTCCACGGTTTAATAGTATTGTTGATTTTCTATCTATACTTCCAGTCAGGGTTTTATTTCTTTTGTTTCTATATGCAGTTAAAGCAAGATGCTATCACGTTAGCTCGTAGCTAAAGCATTTCGCCGATGTATTGTCGTGGAGATAAAAGGCACTGAATGTCCATTTCGCGTTCTCGACTCTCATTTTCAAGAGGATATAGTATCCCAGGTGGTTTAAAATACAAATCTGTGATCTACAATAGAAAAAGGAGAGTGTGGAATCCAATGAGCCAGCTTGTACCTAAGTTACGGTCAGAGCGAAAAAAGATACGTCCATCGCTGCCTCTCAAGTCATTCACTGTAACGTTCCTCATCTACGAATCTTTCATCCTCGCTCAAATTAATGGGGTAATCATCACTTTCTCGGTCCGAATCTCTCTCGCTCCATTGTAAACAACGGGGAATTGTGAGGAATACTAGCTCCTGTGACGTCACGCTACTTCCGCTACAGGCAAGGCTTTTTTTTATCAGCGAGCAAAAGTTGCGAACTTTATCGTCGATTTTCTCTACTAAATCCTTTCAGCAAAAATATGGCAATATCGCGAAATGATCAAGCATGACACATAGAATGGATCTGCTATTCCCGTTTAAATAAAAAAAATCATTTCAGTAGGCCTTTAAGTCACTTTCTGCCCGTCTCTTCAGGATGCGCCGTTTTGTGGGCAGTTTTATTTACAGTGAAACCTCAATATACGAATGCCTCTATTTGTGACTTTTTCGGTTTACAAGCCTTTACATCGGCCCAAATATGCGTGTCAACCATGTCTCGGCGTACGACCGCTTCATTCATTCATTGAAGAATCGCCTCACACTGCTACACTCAAAGTTCTACGTAACGCGGTCCCATATAACGTTTTTTCCCACCAGAGTCAATTGCCTGTTTTTCCCCAAATTATCGATTTACACAGTAAATAATGTGTAAATCGCCTTCAGTCTCCAAAAATATAAAAAATAACTAAATAAAAATAAATATCGACCCAGTGATGTCCAAAGCTACTGATGGATAGTGCCCTCCCCATTCTGTGACATAGGAGCACAATCCATCATTCACATCTTGTCGCATGGGGGCACTATCCACCAAACGGGTTTAGGCAGCCGAGCTACGTGCGTAACTTCTTCGAAAAGAAAAGTGTAAAAAAGATTACACACACACACACAGTACAGGCCAAAAGTTTGGACACACCTCATTCAATGCGTTTTCTTTATTTTCATGACTATTTACATTGTAGATCAGGGGTCCCCAAACTACGGCCCGCGGGCCAGATCCGGCACCCCAGCACCCAGTTTAAAAAAAAAAAAAACTTTTTTTTTTTTTTTTTAAATCTTTCCTTTCTAATCCATTTTCTACAGCTTGTTACTCTTGGTGTCTCCTAGTCGCTCAGGCAAATCATATTGTCTAAAAATGAATTTTCCCATCGATAACGTGACAATATTAAATGTTGATGAACATCAATGTTAATTGATGTTAAATGACAAAACGGATTATAAAGACAATGTATATATGTATATATATCCATCCATTTTCTACCGCTTATTCCCTTCGGGGTCGCTGGAGCCTATCTCAGCTACAATCGGGCAGAAGGCAGGGTACACCCTGGACAAGTCGCCACCTCAATATATATATATATATATATATATATATATATATATATATATATATATATATATATATATATATATATATATATATATATATATATATATATATATATATATATATATATATATATATATATATATATATATATATATATATATATATATATATATATATATATAGGGATGATGTTTGATAAGGAATTATCGAGTTCGAGCTTATTATCGAATCCTCTTATCGAACCGATTCCTTATCGATTCTCTTATCGAGTCCAGATAGGTTGTTGTATATGGAAAAAAAACACACAATATTTGGTTTAACAAAAGCTCACTTTTATTATATAATAAAAAAATAAAATCTAATAAATAAATAAATATTGACTGTTACCCACCTAAAAAATAAAATAAAATAAATAAATATTGACTGTTGTTACCCAAAGTATATTAAGTGGGATTTTTCAGAGAAACAAATATATACAGTAACACAAAAACAAGCTGTCTCTGTGATCACTATAGGTGTATAAATAATAATATAGTGTTAAATAAAATCAGTCCCTTGGGCACAAAACTGAAAATAATACAGCTCTCCAAAAAGTGCACTTCTGCTGCTATTTGACATAACTGTTTGTTATGATGCTTTGACATTTTTACACTTTATTTCTTTATTGAAAGAAAATTCTATGAAGAGAAAAGTTGTTTGCAAATGTGGTTACAATGCTAAAAAATGAAAAGTTAAAGCTAAAAAAAGAAATACACTTTATTGAGTTAACATTATTTTTTTATGGGGGAAAAATGTTATGAGCTAGAGAATATAACAACTACACTACCCAGCATGCAACGGGAGTTACGAGCATGCGCGGTAGCCCCTAAAAGTGTTGCATGTTGCCACGCTGTGAAAGTAAACGTCAAGAACTCAGCCAACACGCCTCGTCTGCATTATTTATAATTAGACAGACAACACATCTACAGTGTGATTTTGTTTTGTTTACAAGGAAAGAAAAACAAAAGTTAAAAAAGGGAGAT